>NC_034199.2:23957316-24044816 GCF_002021735.2 Oncorhynchus kisutch
GGGATACACAAACAGACATACACAACAGACTGGAAACCCAGACAAGCATGAATAGACATGCACACAACACGCACGTATGAGCAAATGTACAGCACACACACACACACCCAACCCCCCCCCCCCCCCCCCACGCGCACACACACACACACACACACACACACACACACACACACACACACACACACACACACACACACACACACACACACACACACACACAGGGATTGAGAATGATGATTAACATACAGAGCAAACAGGTTATTCAGAGCCAAACACAAAAGTCATGCAAATTGGCCTGGCGCTCAGACAAGCAGCCAAAGGCTAGTATATTACCATCACAATCAGTCTGACCAACCACCAACGCCCGGACACCGACACACAGACTCAGACACACCCCAGCGCCAGACAACCCAACTTCACCGGGGGGCTGGCACCCCTTTGTGATGCTAACCTAACTGTCGACCATACACCCAATCACCCCCCCACACACACACACAACCACACACAGTCCCATAAAAACAAGCAACACACCACTTTGTATCCCATGTCTCCCTAAACCCACTGCTCTTCATACAATCACACACGCACACACACGCACACGCACACACACAACAGGCATCATTCAATTACAGCTCTGCCAACAACAGATTAGACTCTACAATGGACCTCCATCAAAACAACTCTGGTGGTACAGAGTAGAGTTTGGCTGCATACAGATCTGTCTATTATCCCACCATCCATATCCATTCACTGTTCATCCCGGGGTGGCAGGTAGCCTAGTGGTTAGAGTGTTGGACTAGTAACCGAAAGGTTGCAAGATCCAATCCCCAGCTGACAAGGTAAAAATCTGTTGTTCTGCCCCTGAAAAAGGCTGTTAACCCACTGTTCCTAGGCCGTCATTGAAAATAAGAATTTGTTCTTAATTAACCGACTTGCCTAGTTAAATAAAGGAAAAATTGAAATCCAATCAACCAGCCGTTCTCTGCATCCTTTCTTTCTGTTGTCCCTCAAGTCAGCGTGACTGGACTGTTTAAATATGTTAGTAGCATATTACACTGTTTATAACAATGAGTTAACAATAAGGCACTTATTAATAAGTGATAACATACTGAGTTAATCTGGCAGTAATCATTAGCTAATGAGCATTCCATGATTTTAAGAGGAAAACCTAGTCTATCATCAAAGACTAACAGCCCACCATTACAAACCAGGGGCAAATGTGTGTGTGCTTGTATCAAACTTGGTTGAGAATAAATTGTGTGTGCACAGTGATATTACTTTACTTTACTTTAGACAGTAATAACACTGTGTGTCTGCATGCAGAGTAGAGAGAGAGAGGGGGGGGGGGGAGCGAGAGAGAGAGAGCGAGAGACAGAGGAAAGAAAGAGAAAGAAAGAGAAAGAAAGAGAGAGAGAAAGAGTGTGTGTGTGTGTGTGTGTGTGCGCATGGATTGTGTGTGTGAGGGTATAAGTGTGTCCTGGCAGGACTTCTGAGAGCACAATGGTGTTTACTCCGTCAGGGGTAGTGGAAACTTTTGAGAGGTCATGTGACCAGTGTGTGTGTGTCCTCTCTCATTATCTGGCAGGAATGTACACGGTAATCTCTTTATCCTCAGAGAGAGAGAGGGAGAGAGAGGGACACGGAGTGATATTTGCCTAGATCTTCTGCACAGATTCTGTCAGACTTGGGCCCTAACAGTTAATCTCAGTAAGACAAAAATAATGGTGTTCCAAAAAAGGTCCAGTTGCCAGGAACATAAATACAAATTCTGTCTAGACAGCGTTATCCTAGAGCAAAACAAAAACTATACCTACCTCTGCCTAAACATCAGCATCACAGGTAACTTCCACAAAGCTGTGGAAAATCTGAGAGACAAGGCAAGAAGGGCCTTCTACACCATCAAAAGGAACATAAAATTTGAGGATCTGGCATAAAATACTTCAGTTATAGAATCAGTTATAGAACCTATGTCCCTTTATGGTTGTGAGGTCTGGGGTCCATTCACCAACCAAGAAGTAACAAAATGGAACAAACACCAAATTCAGACTCTGCATGCAGAATTCTGCAAAAACATCCTCAGTGTACCAAATAATGCATGCAGAGCAGAATTAGGACAATTCCTGCTCATTTTCTAAATTCAGAAAAGAGCAATTACATTCTGCAACCACCTAAAATAAGTGATTCCAAACCTTCCAAAACAAAGCCCTCACCTACAGAGAGATGAACCTGGAGAAGAATCCTCTGCCAGCTGGTATGGGGACTCTGCTCACAAACACAAACAGACCCCACAGAGCCCCAAGACAGCAGCACAATTAGACCCAACCTTATCATGAGAAAACAAAAGATAATTACTTGACACATTGAAAAGAATCAACAAAAAACAAAAGAAAACTGGAATGTTATTTGGCCCTAAACAGAGAGTACACAGTAACAGAATACCTGACCACTGTGACTGACCCTAAACAGAGAGTACACAGTAACAGAATACCTGACCACTGTGAACGACACAAAATGAAGGAAAGATTGGACTATGTGCATACTCAGTGAGCATAGCCTTGCTATTGAGAGAGGCAGCTGTAGGCAGACCTGAATCTCAAGAGACTAAGTACCCACTGCCCACAAAATTAGGTGGTAACCGAGCTGCACTTGCTATCCTCCTACCAACTGTATGATCATATCAGAGACACATTTTTCTCTCAAATCACACAGACCCAGAAAGAATCTGAAAACAAATACAATCTTGATAAACTCCCATATCTACAGTGTATTCAGAAACTATTCAGACCCCCCAACCTTTTCCATTTCATTACGTTACAGCCTTACTCATGAATTGATTACATTAATTGTATTACTCATCAATCTACAAACAAAAGCCCATAATGACGAAGCGAAAACATTCTTTTTCTTCTTTTTGATAATTTATAAAAAATAAGAAAGATAAATATCTTATTTACATATTCAGACCCTTTGATATGATAATCAAAATTGAGTTCAGGTGCATCCTGATCATACTTGAGATGTTTCTACAACTTGACTGTCTATGGTAAATTCAATTGACTGGACATGATTTGGAAAGGCACACACCTGTCTATATAAGGTCCCACTGTCCAAAACCAAAACCAGGTCGAAGGAATTTTCCGTAGACCCCCGAAACAGGATTGTGTCGAGGCACAGATCTGGAGAAGTGTACAATTTTTTTTGTAGCATTGAAGGTCCCCAAGAACACAGTGGCATCCATCATTCTTAAATGGAAGAAGTTTGGAACCACCAAGACTCTTCCTATAGCTGGCAGCCCGGCCAAACTGAGCAATCGGGGGAGAAGGGCTTTAGTCAGGGGGGTGACCAAGAACCCGATGGTCACTCTGATAGAACTCCAGAGATCATCTGTGGAGATGGGAGAACCTTCCAGAAGGTCAACCATCTCTGCAGCACTTTACCAATCAGGTGTTTATGGTAGAGTGGCCAGACAGGAGACACTCCTCAGTAAGGCACATGACAGCCCGCTTGGTGTTTGCTAAAAGGCACCGAAAGGACTCTCAGACCATGAGATACAAGATTCTCTGGTCTGATGAAACCAAGATTGAACTCTTTGGCCTGAATGCCAAGCGTCACATCTGGTGGCAACCTGGCACCATCCCTACGGTGAAGCACGGTGGTGGCAGCATCATGCTGTGGGGATGTTTTTCAGCGGCAGGGACTGGGAGACTAGTCAGGATCAAGGGAATGATGAACAGAGCAAAGTACTTAGAGGTCCTTGATGAAAACCCACTACAGAGCGCTCAGGACCTCAGACTGGGGCAAACCTTCACCTTCCAACAGGAAACCCACCCTAAGCACACAGCTAAGACAACGCAGGAGTGGCTTCGGGACAAGTCTTTGACTGTCCTTGAGTGGCCCAGCCAGAGCCCGGACTTGAACCCGATCGAACATCTCTGGAGAGACATGAAAATACCTCTGCATCGACCCTCCCCATCCAACCTGACAGAGCTTGAGAGGATCTGCAGAGAAGAATGGGATTAACTCACCAAATATAGGTGTGCCATGCTTGTAGCATCATACCCATGAAGACTCAAGGTTGTAATCACTGCCAAAGGTGCTTCCACAAAATACTGAGTAAAGGGTCTGAATACTTATGTAAATGTGATATTTCCGCTTTTTTTATACATGAGCAAAAACAAAAATAAAAACTGTTTTGTTTTTGTCATTGTGGGGTATTGTGTGTAGATTGATGAGGGAAGAAAACATTTAATACCATTTTAATACCATTTAAAATTAGGCAGTAACGTACCAAAATGTGAAAAGTCAAGGGGTCTGAATACTTTCCGAATGGACTGTAGTATTAGGTGAAATACCAGTGTACCACCACACCAGCAAAATGTGTGACCTGTTGCCACAAGAAAAGGGCAACCATCAGAGCACAAACAACATTGTAAATACAATCTAAATTGATCTGTTTATTTATTTTCTCTTTCATACTTCAACTATTTGCACAATGTAACAACATTGACAATAATTTAACATTTTAAATCTCTATACTCTTTAACATTTTTGTGAGAGTAATGTTTACTGTTAATTGTTAACTCCTTTGGGACTGGGGGGCAGTATCGAGTAGCTTGGATGAATAAGGTGCCCAGAGTAAACTGCCTGCTACTCAGGCCCAATAGCTAGAATATACTTAGTAGATTTGGATAGAAAACACTCCGAAGTTTCTAAAACTGTTTGAATGATGTCTGTGAGTATAACAGAACTCATATGGCAGCCAGAAACCTGAGAAAAAATCCAACCAGGAAGTGGGAAATCTGAGGTTTGTATTTTTTCAAGTCATTGCCTATCCAATATACAGTGTCTATGGGGTCATATTGCACGTCCTAAGGCTTCCACTAGATGTCAACAGTCTTCAAAACCTTGTTCCAGGCTTCTACTGTGAAGGGGGAGTGAATAAGATCTGTTTCAACCAGGTGTCTGGCAGAATGCCATGAGCTCAGTTAGCTGTGTTCCTTTTCATTTCTAAAGACAAAGGAATTGTCCGGTTGAAACATTATTGAAGATTTATGATAAAAACATCCTAAGATTGATTCTATACATTGTTTGACATGTTTCTACGAACTGTAATATAACTTTTTTGACTTTTCGTCTGAACTAAGTGATCGCACATTGAGCATTTGGATTACTGGGCTAAATGCACGAACATAAAGGAGGAATATGGACTTTATCGAACAAAACAAACATTTATTGTGGAACTGGGATTCCTGGGAGTACATTCCGATGAAGATCATCAAAGGTAAGTGAATATTTATAACGCTATTTCTGAGTTTTGTGACACCTCTCCTTCTTTGGAAAATGGCTGTATGTTTTTCTGTGACTTGGCGCTGACCAAACATAATCGCAAGGTGTGCTTTCGCCGTAAAGCCTTTTTGAAATCAGACACTGTGGCTGGATTAATGAGAAGTTTATCTTTAAAATGGTGTATAATACTTGTATGTTTGAGGAATGTTAATTATGAGATGTCTGTTGTTGGCGTCCCACATATCCCAGAGAAGTTCCCTTGTTAATTTTCCTTTTGTTTATTGTCTATTTCACGTGCTTTGGCAATGTTAACATATGTTTCCCTTTCCAATAAAGCACTTTGAATTTAATTTGATTTATATGGTGAGGGAGAGATGGGGAGAGGATGGAGGAGGGAGATAGAGAGACATAGGGGACAGAAAGAGAGAGAGAGGTGGATGAGAGAGAGAAAGAGAGATGGAGGGAGCTCAACCATACACCTCTTCTCAGTAGTGAGGAATGATTCTGGGAATCAAAGAAAGAGGTGCGAATGGAAGAAAAACTCTCTCTCCCTCTTTCACAATGACTAAAATACATGTACAGTATATCCAAGAAGCAGACAGGAATAACCAGTAATAATGGAGAGATTAGGTGTGATAGAAGGGATGAAGGGGATTACAAATAAAAGGGAAAGGAAGAATAAAATAGAGATATAATGATCAAGTTTACTGGAGGACACTATGAACCTCTTCATAAAGTTACTCTGACATGTTACAGACTTGCACGCGTACAGTACCAGTCAAAAGTTTTAGAACACCAACTCATTCAAGGGTTTTCATTATTTTGACTATTTTCTACATTGCAGAATAGTAGTGAAGACATCAACACTATGAAATTACACATATAGAATCATGCAGTAACCAAAATAGTGTTAAACAAATCAAAATATACAGTGCTGTGAAAAAGTGCCCCCCTCCTGATTTCTTATTTTTTGCACATTTGTCACACTTAAATGTTTCAGATCATCCAACAAATGTAAATATTACACAAAGGCAACCCAAGTAAACACAAAATGCAGTTAAGTGCTGATTTTATTTATTAAGGGAAAAGAGCTATCCGAACCTTCATGGCCCTATGTGAAAAAGTAATTGCCCCCTAAACCTAATAACTGGTTCTGCCACCCTCAGCAGCAACAACTGCAATCAAGCGTTTGTGAAAACTGGCAATGAGTCTTTCACATCGCTGTGGAGAAATTTTAGCATAATTGGTTTTAATTCAGCCACACTGGAGGGTTTTCGAGCATGAACCTCCTTTTTAAGGTCACGCCACAGCATCTCAATTGGATTCATGTCCGGACTTTGACTAGTCTACTCCAAAACCTTCCTTTAGTTTTTTTTAAGCCGTACAGAGGTGGACTTGCTGGTGTGTTTTGGATCATTGTCCTGCTTCAGAACCCAAGTGCGCTTCAGCTTGAGGTCACGAACTGATGGCCGGACATTCTCCTTCCAATTTTTTGGGTAGAGAGCAGAATTCATGGTTCCATCAATCACAGCAAGTCGTCCAGGTCCTGAAGCAGCAAAGCAGCCCCAGACCATCACACTACCACCACCATATTTGACTGTTGGTATGATGTTATTTTTCTGAAATGCTGTGTTACTTTTACGCCAGATGTAACGGGACGCACACCTTCCAAAAAGTTCAACTTTTGTCTCGTCAGTCCACAGAATATTTTCCCAAAATATGTTTTTTGCCAAAAGTGAGACGAGCCTTTATTTAATTTTTGGTCATCAGTAGTTTTCGCCTTGGAACTCTGCAATGGATGCCATTTTTGCCCAGTCTCTTTCTTATGGTTGAGTTATGAACACTGAACTTAACTGAGGCAAGTGAGGCCTGAAGTTCCTTAGATGTTGTTGTGGGTTCTTTTGTGACCTCTTGGACTAGTTGTCGCTGCACTCTTGGGGTAATTTTGGTAGGCCCGGCCACATCAACAAGGGGGCAAACACTCTTTCACAGCACTGTATTTTATATTTGAGATACTTCAAATAGCCACCCTTTGACTTGATGACAGTTTTGCACACTCTTGGCATTCTCTCAACCAACATCATGGAATGCATTTAAATTAACAGGTGTGCCTTCTTAAAAGTCCATTTGTGGAATTGATTTTATTCTTAATGCGGTTGAGCCAATTGTTTGTGTTGTGACAAGGTAGGGGTGGTATACAGAAGATAGCCCTACTTGGTAAAACACCAAGTTCATATTATGGCATGAACAGCTCAAATAAGCAAAGAGAAACGAGAGTCCATCATTAAATGCAGTCACAAAATCAATCAAGCGTTATGATAAAACTGGCTATCACGAGGAACACCACAGGAATGGAAGACCCAGAGTTGCCTCTGCTGCGATTGGCTCAATCGTATTGAGAAGGAAATAAATTCCACAAATTGACTTTTTACAAGGCACACCCGTTAATTGAAATGCATTCCACACCATAAAGCTGGTTGAGAGAATGCCAAGATTGTGCAAAGCTGTCATCAAGGCAAAGGGTGGCTATTGTGAACATCTATGTTGAACACTATTTTGGTTACTGTATGATTCCATATGTGTTATTTTAGAGTTTTGATGTCTTCACTATTATTATACAATGTAGAAAATGGTCAAAATAAAGAAAAACCCTGGAATTAGATGTTGTGTCCAATCTTTTGACTGTTACTCTACCTCTTGATTTAAATGTGCACATTCAGATAGACTTGTACAACTAGGCCTGCTATTATTTAGCATACCTTAGCTGGCAACATTTTATTTAACGAATGCCAGTCATAATTGACATATATACAGTTGAAGTCGGAAGTTTACATACACTTAGGTTGGAGTCATTAAAACTAATTTTTCAACCACTCAACACATTTCTTGCTTCTTATGGCTGCAGGGGCAGTATTGAGTAGCTTGGATGAAAGGTGCCCAGAGGTGCCCAGAGTCAACGGCCTGCTCCTCAGTCCCAGTTTCTAATACATGCATATTGTTATTAGTATTCTTATAGAAAACACTCTGAAGTTTCTAAAACTGTTTGAATGATGTCTGTGAGTATAACAGAATGCATATGGCAGGCAAAACCTGAGAAGAAATCGAACAGGAAGTGGAAAATCTGAGGTTGGTCGATTTTCAACCCAGCCCTTATTGAATAGAGTGGGATATGGATAAAGTTGCACTTCCTAGGGCATCCACTAGATGTCAACCATCTTTAGAAACTTGAATGAGGCTTCTACTGTGTTGTGGAGCCAGATGGGAGCTCTTTGAGTCAGTGGTCTGGCAGAGAGCCAGGTCCTGGTCATGCGCATTTCACATGATAGTGACCTGCGTTCCATGGCTTCTCTACAGACATAGGAATTTTCCGGTTGGAACTTCATTGAAGATTTATGATAACAACATCCTAAAGATTGATTCTATACTTAGTTTGACAAGTTTCTTCGACCTGTAATATAACTTTTTGAAGTTTTTGTCCAACGTTCGGATGGACCTGCACGAGCGTTTGGATTTGTGTACTAAACGCGCTAACAAAAGTAGCTACTTGGACATAAATAATGGACATTATCGAACAAATCAAGCATTTATTGTGGAACTAGGATTCCTGGGAGTGCATTCTGATGAAGATCGTCAAAGGTAAGGGAATATTTATAATGCGAATTCTGATTTCTGTTGACTCCAACATGGCGGATAATTGTATTTATTTTCTGAGCGCCGTCTCAGATTATTGCATGGTTTTCTTTATTACCGTAAATAAAAAATAAAAATCTGACACAGCGGTTGCATTAAGGAGAGGAATATCTATATTTCCATGTCTAACAATTGTATTTATCGACATTGAAATGAGTATTTCTGTAAAATGATGTGGCTCTCTACAATATCACATGATGTTTTTGGAACTAGTGAACTAGCGCCAATGTATACTGAGATTTTTTAAATATAAATATGAACTTTATCAAACAAAACATACATGTATAGTGTAACATGGAGTCCTATGATTGTCATCTGATGAAGATCATCAAAGGTTAGTGATTCATTTTATCTCTATTTGTGCTTTTTGTGACTCCTCTATTTGGCTGGAAAAATGGCTGAATATTTCTGTGAGTTGGTGGTGACCTAACATAATCATTTGTGGTGCTTTCGCTGTAAAGACTATTTGAAATCAGACACTGTGGTGGGATTAACAACAAGATTTCCTTTAAAACGGTAGAAGATACATGTATGTTTGAAGAATTTTCAAAACAACATATCGATCCCGTTAACGGGATTGCAGCCCTAAGAAGTTTAACAAACTATAGTTTTGGCAAGTCGGTTAGGAAATCTACTTTGTGCATGACACAAGTAATTTTTCCAACAATTGTTTACAGACAGATTATTTCACTTACAATTCACTGTATCACAATTCCAGTGGGTCAGAAGTTTACATACACTAAGTTGACTGTGCCTTTAAACAGCTTGGAAAATTCCATAAAATGATGTCATGGCTTTAGAAGCTTCTGATAGGTTAATTGACATCACTTGAGTCAATTGCAGGTGTACCTGTGGATGTATTTCAAGACCTACCTTCAAACTCGGTGCCTCTTTGCTTGACATCATGGGAAAATCAAAAGAAATCAGCCAAGACCTCAGAAAATAAATTGTAGACCTCCACAAGTCTGTTTCATTCTTGGGAGCAATTTCCAAACGCCTGTGGGTAACACGTTCATCTGTACAAACAATAGTACACAACTACAAACACCATGGGACCACGCAGCCGTCATACCGCTCAGGAAGGAGACACATTCTGTCTCCAAGAGATGATTGTACTTTGGTGCGAAAAGTGCAAATCAATCCCAGAACAACAGCAAAGGACCCTGTGAAGATGCTGGAGGAAACAGGTACAAAAGTATCTATATCCACAGTAAAACGAGTCCTATATCGACATAACCTGAAAGGCCACTCAGCAAGGAAGAAGCCACTGCTCCAAAACCGCCATAAAAAAGCCAGACTACGGTTTGCAACTGCACATGTTCACAAAGATCGTACTTTTTGGAGAAATGTCCTCTGGTCTGATGAAACAAAAATATAACTGTTTGGCCATAATGACCATTGTTATGTTTGGAGGAAAAATGGGGAGGCTTGCAAGCCAAGGAACAGCATCCCAACCGTGAAGCACGGGGGTGGCAGCATCATATTGTGGGGGTGCTTTGTTGCAGGAGGGACTGGTGCACTTCACAACATACATGGCATACCGAGGAAGGAAAATTATATGGATATATTGAAGCATCATCAGTCAGGAAGTTAAAGCTTGGTCGCAAATGGGTCTTCCAAATGGATAATGACCATACGCACACTTCCAAAGTTGTGGCAAAATGGCTTAAGGACAGCAAAGTCAAGGTATTGGAGTGGCCATCAAAGCCCTGACCTCAATCCTATAGAACATTTGTGGGCAGAACTGAATAAGTGTGCGCGAGCAAGGAGGCCTACAAACCTGACTCAGTTACAACAGCTCTGTCAGGTGGAATGGGACGAAATTCACCCAACTTGTTGTGGAGAGCTTGTGGAAGGCTACCCCCAAGTGACCCAAGTTAAACCATTTAAAGGCAATGTTACCAAATACTAATTGAATGTATGTATACTTCTGACCCACTGGAATGTGATGAAAGACATAAATGCTGAAATAAATCATTCTCTCTACTATTATTCTGACGTTTCACATTCTTAAAATAAATTGGTGATCCTAACTGATCTAAGACAGGGAATTTTTACTCTGATTAAATGTCAGGAATTGTGAAAAACTGAGTTTAAATGTATTTGGCTAAGGTGTATGTAAACTTCCAACTTCAACTGCACTGGGGCGGCAGTGTAGCCTTGTGGTTAGAGCACTGGACTAGTAACCGAAAGGTTGCAAGTTCAAATCCCCGAGCTGACGAGGTACAAAATCTGTCGAACTGCCCTTGAACAGGCAGTTAGCCCACTGTTCCTAGGCTGTCATTGAAAATAAGAATTTGTTCTTAACTGACTTGCCTAGTAAAATAAAGGTTAAAAAAAATCCTACAGGTTAAACAATTTAGCTCTGATTTTCTACACTCCTAATGTTCAGCAAAAACATTTGTTTTTCCAATAGGAAAAAAAAAAAAAACTTGCTATTGCTAACAGCAAGAGGGCCAAACAGATGACAGCTCACATGGCAAAATAGAGCTTCTGATGTGATCAGAGCAAAAATAACCGATATAAAAGCAAAGATTATCAAATACATTATTGTTTCTAATTGAGGTTAGTTTGTTACAATTGAAGTGTCCAGTTCAAAAGAGAGACTGAGATGAGTGATTGAATCTGTGTGGGAGACCGGGAATCTGTGTGGGAGAGCCAGATTAACTAAATCAGCCTGCGCAACAGAAAGAAGTTATCGGCCAATGAGAGGATTGAATTATATATTCTGCAAAGAGATGAATGCTTATGATTGGACAAAATTGATGAAATGGAGCTTAATGTCACATTTAATGACCTTTACTCTCACGTGGAGTCCTTGTCTTTCCGTTAACTGGTAATAGTTTTTTTTTTCAATGCATCTCGTCACGTTATCGTCATACATTTTTGTCAGGAAAAAGAGGTAGTTGATGAGTGTTTTTCATCATAGTTATTGTCGACAAAATGAACACTGCACCCATCCCACACACACACACTTGTTTCCCATCTCCTCAAGACATCCTTTATGAGATTAGTGTTGTTGATTGAGACCACTTTGTGCTTGCTACATTAAGGATCACAGTGACCTGTCAGTTAGCTATGAAAGAGCCAGAGCCAGAGAGAGCGAGAGAGAGAGCGAGAGAGACATGTTGTCTCTATGTAAAGATTGACTGTAATTCTGTCCAGGTCACACAGACCTGAAGAACCATTAAGTAGATGACTTCCACCTGACCATTGTGTGTCTGTGTGCGTGTGTGCATGAGTGTTTGTGTGGGGGGGAACCCAGCAACAGTAAAATGTGTGCCGTAAAAGGCCCATTTGAAGTGAGAAGGCAGAGAGAAGGCAGAGTCTTTAAGATCTTCCCTATGGTGCTTCCATCCCCCCTATCACACAGACCCCTACACAGAGGCCACAGTGACCCATCACACTCACAGGCCTGGTTCCATTTCAGCCCATAGCCCCTTCCCCTAGCCACTACCCCTTTAGTCTTCACAGATCTGTAAAGATTGGATAGGTGGAAGCATATAATGGAAGCTTCCCAAGTCCTATTGCAAGGCAAGGTGGACCCATAACCATCTTGTTTTCAACTATCAGATTTATTCAGATTTTCAGACAATTTCCCAATCCCAGTTGTTTAGAGATCTAAAGAGATTGGATAGGGCCCTAAATGGAATCACACCACAGAGGCCAAGATCAATCCATTATGGGATCATTGTAATATATTTTGTACTATGTCTAGTTCAACAGGAGCAGCCTGTAATGTATTGTGCCACCTACCTAGTGAGGAAGCCGTTGAAGGGCAAGCGTACAGGGTAGCCATAGCGGATCATCCGGACCATCTCCAGCACCCCTACGTACTGCAGCTGGGTAGACACGTGGAAACTGTCAAAGCAGTCCGCCGTGCACCTGCTGTTGGGGCGCACACACTCCACAAAGTGAGGGGTACACGCCTGTAGCTTACTGACCACATCTGACAAAGAGTTCTGAAAGGAGGAGGGGTGAGGGGGGAGAGATAGAGAGATAGAGGGAGAGAGAGAGATTGTTTCATGTTAAAATTCATGTTCCTTAAGCATTTGAGTTGACCCAATTCTTCACTCCCTTGCCACATCAACACAGCACTGGTGTTGGTATCAGCTTCATGGCAACATGGTTCCATTTATCCATCTAGATCAGGTATTCCCCCAGGGGTACACGGAATGCCATCGGGGGAACACCAAATAAAAATGTGATTCACATTTTTCAACAAAAAATATTATTTTCCAGAATAAAATGAGAACATCTAGTGTTGAGCGAAATAACAACACAATGTCAAATGCAGGAAGCCTAGTCAAATATTTAACATCCAATCACATTAACCGTTACTCTCTCGTGGGAAACTTTCACTCTTGTACAGACATTTAGAAACTAAACATGACCATTTGAGAAATCAGCCACAGGAGTTTTTTGAGCGAGAATAAAGACGACTTTCGAGTAGTAAGACGTGTAAAAGCAACAGATAGAAGGCTAGAAGCGTCTTATATGCTGAGCTACTGAGTGGCTTGTACAGGCAAGACTCATGCTATTGTGGAAGACTTAACTCTCCCTGCTACCGCGAATATGGCTGGGACAATACTGAGGGAAAAGGCCCAAAAAAACTATACAGACAATGATTTCATCAAACAACACTGTTTCACAACACATCAGTGACATGGCAGGAGGTGTTTTGAAACAATTACTGCTTTGCATACAAGCCAGTGAATTATATGCGTTACAGCTGGATGAGTCAACAGACATGGCGGGCCTGGCACAGCTCCTGGTATATGTCCCTTACATTTATGGGGGTCAATTAAGGAAGACATCCTCTTCTGCAAACGACTGGAAACCAGGACAACAGGAGAGGATATTTTTAAAGCCCTGGACAGTTTTGTGACATCAAATGAACTTCGATGGTCAAGATGTGTTGGTTTCTGTACTGATGGCGCAAAAGCCATGACAGAGAGACATAGTGGAGTGGTAACGCGCGTGCAAGCAGTTGCCCCCGACGCCACTTGGTTACACTGCAGCATCCACAGAGAGGCTCTTACTGCCAAGGGAATGCCTGACAGCTTGAAAGACATTTTGGACACTACAGTGAAAATTGTTATTTTGTTATTAAAGCAAGGCCAAGGAACTCTTGTGTATTGTCTGCATTATGCAACGATATGGTCAGCAACCATGTAACGCTTTTACAAGCGAGAGACGAGCTTAAAGTTCTGACCATCATTTTCACTTGTCTGACCACTTGCATGATGATGAGTTTCTCACACGACTGGCCTATCTGGGTGATGTTTTTTCTCACCTGAATGATCTGAATCTAGGATTACAGGGACTCACCACAACTAAACTCAGCAAAAAAAGAAACGTCCTCTCACTGGCAACTGCGTTTATTTTCAACAAACTTAACATGTGTAAATATTTGCATGAACATAAGATTAAACAACTGAGACATAAACTGAACAAGTTCCACAAACATGTGATGAACAGAAATTGAATAATGTCTCCCTGAACAAAGGGGGGGTTAAAATCAAAAGTAACAGTCAGTATCTGGTGTGGCCACCAGCTGCATTAAGTACTGCAGTGCATCTCTTTCTCATGGACTGCACCAGATTTGCCAGTTCTTGCAGTGAGATGTTACCCCACTCTTCCACCAAGGGACCTGCAAGTTCCTGGACATTTCTGGGGGGAATGGCCCTAGCCCTCACCCTCCGATCCAAAAGGTCCCAGACATGCTTAATGGGTTTGAGATCCAGGGTCTTCGCTGGCCTTGGCTGAGCACTGACATTCCTGTCTTGCAGGAAATCACGCACAGAACGAGCAGTATGGCTGGTGGCATGGTAATGCTGGAGGGTCATGTCAGGATGAGTCTGTAGGAAGGGTACCACATGAGGGAGGAGGATGTCCGCGACTCGTCAATGAAGAGCACTTTTGCGATTCCTGTCTGGTCCAGCGACGGTGGGTTTGTGCCCATAGGCGACGTTGTTGCCGGTGATGCCTGGTGAGGACCTGCCTTACAACAGGCCTACAAGCCCTCAGTCCAGCCTCTCTCAGCCTATTGCGGACAGTCTGAGCACTGATGGAGGGATTCTGCGTTCTTGGTGTAACTCAGGCAGTTGTTGTTGCCATCCTGTACCTGTCCCGGTGTGATGTTCATGTGTACCGATTCTGTGCAGGTGTTGTTACACGTGGTCTGCCACTGCAAGGAAGATCAGCTGTCCATCCTTTCTCCCTGTAGTGCTGTCTTAGGCGTCTCACAGTACGGACATGGCCACATCTGCAGTCCTCATGCCTCCTTGCAGCATGCCTAAGGCACGTTCACGCAGATGAGCAGTGACCCTGGGCATCTTTCTTTTGGTGTTTTTCAGAGTCAGTAGAAAGGCTTCTTTAGTGTCCTACGTTTTCATAACTGTGACCATAATTGCCTACCATCTGTAAGCTGTTAGTGTCTTAAACACCGTTCCACAGGTGCATGTTCATGAATTATTTATGGTTCATTGAATAAGCATGGGAAACAGTGTTTAAACCCTTTACAATGAAGATCTGTAAAGTTATTTCGATTTTCACTAATTATCTTTGATAGACAGGGTCCTGAAAAGGGGGTGTTTCTTTTTTACTGAGTTAATATTCAATGTGCGGACAAATTTGAGGCTATGATTAAGAAGTTGGAGCTCTTTTCAGTCTGCATTAACAAGGACAACACACAGGTCTTTCCATCATTGTATGATTTGTTGTATATGCAAATGAACTCATGCTTACAGACAATGTCAAATGTTATGTAGCGAAACACCTGAATGAGCTGGGTGCGCAATTATGCAGGTATTTTCCCAAAATGGACGACACATACAACTGGATTCGTTATCCCTTTCGTGCCCTGCCTCCAGTCTAATTACCAATATCTGAACAAGAGAGCCTCATCAAAATTGGAAGAAGCGGTTCTGTGAAAATGTAATTTAATCAGAAGCCACTGCCAGATTTCTGGATAGTGCTGCACTCAGAGTTTCTTGCATTGGCAAATCACACTGTGAAGACTGATGCCCTTCGCAACCACGTACATATGCGAGAGTGGATTATTTGCCCTCACTAGCATGAAAACTAAATAAAGGCACAGGCTGGGTGTGGGAAATGATTTAAGACTGAGACTCTCCAATGCAACCCAACATTGCAGAGTTATGTTCTTCCTTTCAAGCACACCCTTCTCATTAACCTGTGGTGAGTTATACACCATTTTTGATGACCAAATAAGGTTTTATATGTAAGATGGCTAAATAAAGAGCAACATTATTGATTATTATTATATTATTATTTGTGACCTGGTCATATAAGAGACCTGGTCCTATGTTGAATACATGTATCGTATAGTGTGTGTGTGGCAGGCTTACAGTGATGGCAAAAAACAACATTTGAGAGTGCCCTGACCTTGGTGCTAGAGGGGGTACCCAGCTGGAGGTTGAATGTTTGAAGCGATACAAACTAAAAGAAGTTCGTACCATGGGAACCACTGCTCTGGAGGGCCAGTTCCTCAACCTGGGCTAGTTGCTCAACCTGGGCTAGTTGCTCAACCTGGTATATATTCCTCAACTTGGGCTAGTTCCTCAACCTGGGTTGGTCCCTCAACCTAGGCTTTTTTCTCAACCTGGGTTACATCCTCAGCCTGGGTTAGATCCTCATCCTGGGCCAGTTCCTCAACCTGGGATAGTTCCTCAACCTGGGATAGTTCCTCAACCTGATATAAATTCCTCAACCTGATATAAATTCCTCAACCTATGTTAGTTACTCAACCTGGGATAGTTACTCAACCTGGGATAGTTATTCAACCTAGGTTAGTTTCTCAACCTGGGATAGTTCCACAACCTATGTTAGTTCCTCAACATGGGCTGGTTCATCAACCTGGGCCAGTTCCTCAACCAGGGCTAGTTCCTAAACATCGGCTAAGTCCTCAACCTGGGCTAGTTCCTCACCCTGGGCCAGTTCCTCAACCTGGGCCAGTTCCTCAACCTCGGCCAATTCCTCTACCTTGGCCAGTTCATCATTCTGGGTTAGTTCATCAACCTGGGTTAGTTCATCAACCTGGGCTGGTTCCTCAACCTGATATAAATGTAACAACATATGTTAGATCCTCAACATGGGCTGGTTCATCAACCTGGGCCCGTTCCTCAACCTGGGCTAGTTCCTAAACATGGGCTAGTTCCTCAAACTGGTCCAGTTCCTCAACCTGGGCCAGTTCCTCAACTTAGGATAGTTCCTCAAACTGGAATAGTTCCTCAACCTGGCTAGTTCCTCAACCTGGGCCAGTTCCTCAACCTAGGATAGTTCCTCAACTTAGGATAGTTCCTCAACCTGGTATAAATTCCTCAACCTGGGATAGTTACTCAACCTGGGTTAGTTCCTCAACCTGACCTGGTTCCTCAACTTAGGCTAGTTCCTCAACCTGGGTTACATCCTCAACCTGGGTTAGATCCTCAACCTGGGTTAGGTCCTCAACCTGGGCCAGTTCCTCAACCTGGGCCAGTTCCTCCAACTGGTATAGTTCTTCAACCTGGTATAAATTCCTCAACCTTGGCTAATTCTTCAATTTGGGTTAGTTCCTCAACCTTGGCTTGTTTCTCAACCTGGGCTTGTTTCTCAACCTGAGCTTGTTCCTCAACCTGGGCTTGTTCCTCAACCTGGGCTAGTTCCTCAACTGTGGATAGTTGCTCAAACTGGGATAGTTCCTCATCCTGGGCTAAGTCCTCAGCCTGGGCCAGTTCCTCAACCTGGGCTAGTTCCTCAACCTGGGCCAGTTCATCAACCTGGGTTAGTTCATCAACCTGGGTTTGTTCCTCAACCTGGGTTTGTTCCTCAACCTGGACTTGTTCCTCAACCAGTTCTTGTTCCTCAACCTGGACTGGTTCCTCAACCTGGGTTAATTCCTCAACCTGGGCCAGCTCCTCAATCTGGGCCAGTTCCTCAGCCTGGGCTAGTTCCTCAACCTGGGTTTGTTCCTCAACCTGGGTTTGTTCCTCAACCTGGACTTGTTCCTCAACCAGTTCTTGTTCCTCAACCTGGACTGGTTCCTCAACCTGGGTTAATTCCTCAACCTGGGCCAGCTCCTCAATCTAGGCCAGTTCCTCAGCCTGGGCTAGTTCCTCAACCTGGACCAGTTTCTCAACTTTGGATAGTTCCTCAAACTGGGCTAGTTCCTCAAACTGGGCTAGTTCCTCAAACTGGGCTAGTTCCTCATGCTGCGCCAGTTCCTCATCCTGGGCCGGTTCTTCAACTTAGGATAATTCCTCACACTGGGCTAGTTCCTCATCCTGGGCCAGTTCTTCAACTTAGGATAATTCCTCACACTGGACTAGTTCCTCATCCTGGGCCAGTTCTTCAACTTAGGATAATTCCTCACACTGGGCTAGTTCCTCATCCTTGGCCAGTTCTTCAACTTAGTATAGTTCCTCAAACTGGGCTAGTTCCTCAACCTGGGCTAGTTCCTCAACCTGGGCTAGTTCCTCAACCTGTGCTAGTTCCTCAACCTGGGCCAGTTCCTCAACGTGGGCCAGTTCCTCAACTTAAGATAGTTCCTCAACCTGATATAAATTCCTCAACCTGGGATAGTTCATCAACCTGGGTTTGTTCCTCAACCTGACCTGGTTCCTCAACTTAGGCTAGTTCCTCAACCTGGGTTTGTTCCTCAACCTGGGTTTGTTCCTCAACCTGGACTTGTTCCTCAACCAGTTCTTGTTCCTCAACCTGGACTGGTTCCTCAACCTGGGTTAATTCCTCAACCTGGGCCAGCTCCTCAATCTAGGCCAGTTCCTCAGCCTGGGCTAGTTCCTCAACCTGGACCAGTTTCTCAACTTTGGATAGTTCCTCAAACTGGGATAGTTCCTCAAACTGGGCTAGTTCCTCAAACTGGGCTAGTTCCTCATGCTGCGCCAGTTCCTCACCCTGGGCCGGTTCTTCAACTTAGGATAATTCCTCACACTGGGCTAGTTCCTCATCCTGGGCCAGTTCTTCAACTTAGGATAATTCCTCACACTGGGCTAGTTCCTCATCCTGGGCCAGTTCTTCAACTTAGGATAATTCCTCACACTGGGCTAGTTCCTCATCCTTGGCCAGTTCTTCAACTTAGTATAGTTCCTCAAACTGGGCTAGTTCCTCAACCTGGGCTAGTTCCTCAACCTGGGCTAGTTCCTCAACCTGTGCTAGTTCCTCAACCTGGGCCAGTTCCTCAACGTGGGCCAGTTCCTCAACTTAAGATAGTTCCTCAACCTGATATAAATTCCTCAACCTGGGATAGTTCATCAACCTGGGTTTGTTCCTCAACCTGACCTGGTTCCTCAACTTAGGCTAGTTCCTCAACCTGGGTTAGTTTCTCAACCTGATATAAATTCCTCATCCTGGGCTAGTTCCTCAACCTATGTTAATTCCTCAACCTGGTATAAATTCCTCAACCTGGGATAGTTACCCAACCTGGGTTACATCCTCAATCTGGGCTGGTTCCTCAACCTAGGCCATTTCCACAACCTAGCATAGTTCTTCAACCTGGTATAAATTCCTCAACCTGGGCTAGTTCCTCAACCCATGTTAGTTCCTCAACCTGGGCTAATACCTCAATCTCGGTTAGCTCATCAACCTGGGTTATTTCATCAATCTGGGCTGGTTCCTCAACCTGGGTTAGTTCCTCAACGTGGGCCAGTTCCTCAACCTGGGCTAGTTCCTCAATCTGGGATAGTTCTTTGACCTGGGGTAGTTCCTCAAACTGGGAAAGTTCCTCAACCGTATCATGCTATACTTTATGGCCTATAGAGACATGTAGGCCTAGTCCTCGGTGTACAGCACTCTGCGTGGAGCTCTTGAGACTGGATTTAACTGGATACATAACTTCCATAGGTTTTGGTGGGGGGGGGGGGGGGGTTATATGGCCAGGTTTCCTTACATGTGGTCAACGGTCACCAAGACAACAGTGAGTGAGGAGTGAGGTCACGTCATGTGTGTGATGAAGGGGTCTGATTGGTTAGGGTGTGTTGTCTCTGTAGGGACCAGCAATACAAATACCTGTCATGACTAAGGCTGTGAGAGGGTGTCAGAGTGTGTTTCTCAGATATACACTGGTGCCACTCCATCATGCTTCTTACCACTCCCTAATGACATGGCTCTCCACTGTAAATGTGTGTGAGTAGGCTACTGTACCGAGAGCCGTGACGTCAGAAACTTGCACAACACACACACACACACACACACACACACACACACACACACACACACACACACACACACACACACACACACACACACACACACACACACACACACACACACAGAGCCCATTGTTCATTGTTCATTCATACATTCAGAGGGCTTTATGCTTGGGTGGATACAGCGTTATTCTTCAGCCCACCCTCACCTTCTCTCCTCTCTCCTTCTCCCCTCTCCTTCTCTCCATTCCTTGTAAGACCACAACTCCTGCCTGCAGGGAGCACACTGCCCTCATTCAAACCACCAACCATCACTCACACTAAAGCTACTTCCATGTTAAGCCACAATCACATCACATTGGATTTAGTGGTGTGGACATTGGAACGCGATCTGCCTTTGTTTTACACTTGTGGGGCAGAGATCCATCGGAATGAATAGTGTTGTTTCATATGGATCAACTACAAATTAATACCACATTTTATAGACTTCTGTTGTACTTGGTTGTAGTTCAGAGATATGGGTCATGGGTTGAATCCAAAATGGCACCATATTCCCTATAGCGTGCATTGCGTTTCACCAGAGGAAAATAGTGCACTCCATGCAGCCAGGGTCATGGTCAGGGTCAGCTAAAGAAATTGAATGACTTTAGTGTTTGGATTGAGGTGAGTGTTAGGATTAGGGTTAGGATCCCTACTGGGTAAAGTGATTGGGTTATTATGGTTCTGATTTGGTCCATTGTTGTGCTACTGGTTAATACTTACCCTCAGCTGCACAGCAACCGTAACTGGACCACATCTCTCCAGCCTCTGCAGGAAAGATGTTGCTCCCTTCTTCTTCAAGAGCTGAGAGAGAAAAAGAGGAGGAGGGAAAGAGGGAGGGAGAGAGAGAGAGAGAGAGAGAGAGAGAGAGAGAGAGAGAGAGAGAGAGAGAGAGAGAGAGAGAGAGAGAGAGAGAGAGAGAGAGAGGAAACGAGGAGGGGGATGGTGCTATTAGAGAACTATGAATAGTGAATATTAACAATACAAGTTTGTTGACCCGTGCTCTGGAGACACCACGTGATGCAGTCCTATGAATACGGTCAAATCATAATATGAATATGGTCATTTATGGCAAGATCTATAAAGCCAATTTTTCATTACAGTCATACGCTATTCAATGTCCTCCTCCTCTACCTCAACCATTCAGTACCATACAATAATGTACTGTACCATATCATCATATTACCATTAGTGCAATTCTGAATTATAACATCTTTGATGATGGATGTAAATCCATGAGATTCTTTATAGCCGTGTTTAACTACAGTGCAGTAATATTGTGCAATGTTACGTCATGTTATTCTTCCGGTCTTTGTTAACATGGGGAAAGAGTGAAGGTCGTAAGCCTTTCCTCTATGTGTTTAATGAGGAGGGCCATTGGGTTCAGCCTTCAGCAGGTTATGCAATACAGAGGCAATTATAGTGCACATACACACACTCAAGCACACACACATGCACAGACACACACACATGCACAGACACACGCTCAGCAAGTCCTACTAGTTACTGCCCTATTAGATTTGACCTGAAAACAGAGAGAGAGAGAGAGAGAGACTGAGATAGAGAGAGAGAGAGAGAGAGAGAGAGAGAGAGAGAGAGACCGAGATTGAGACAGAGAGAGAGAGACAGAGAGACAGAGATAGTTCATCTGCCTTTGGGCTAAAGAGCAGGAACACAGACCTCACCAAAGAAATTGGAAATACAGACAAAAATAAACAAGGAAATCATCTCAGCATAGAAAAATGTCTTCCTGTATGCTAACTATATCCCCCCACAAAAATCCCCATACTTCAATGAAGACAGCTTCTTCATCCTAGAAGGGGAGATCAATCATTTCCAGACCTAGGGACATGTACTAGTCTGTTGCAAACTAAACGCCAGAATCTGACACCCTTAGCATGCAGGGGGACACACCTACCTGAAGGTGACAGCAATACACTCCCCAATATGGCCCCCTAGGCACAACTTTTTAAAAACAAACAACAATAACAAAAAGCAGCTCTGTCGCACGCTGGGTCTGTACTGTCAATGGTAGGCTTCGAGGGGACTGCTGTGGTGGTACACCTACAGCTCATCTCCTGCAGCAGTACTGTAGAATCCTTTATCAATGACCTCAACCCAGAGTCTCTCAGAGCCTTCACAGTCAGCCCACTGACACCCTTATCAGATCACAGCAAAATCACAGCCTACTTGAACAGAGCAATACTCAATCACGAGGTATAAAAGCTGAACAAACTGCATACTATTAAGAAATGCTGTAGATGGAAGGAAAGTAGTGTAGAAATCTACCACAAAACAATTAGCCAACAACAGATTCCTTTTAGACAACTTCCTTGACCAAATGTTTCACTGCAATAGTGAAGATGGAAACTTGGCTGTAGGAAGCCTAATCAGTACATTTGACCTCTCTGCTTCCTTTATCAAATCTAAACATTTCAATCAGACAACCTAAGAAAATTCATGACAATGAAAAAGGGTTTGATGAAGAATGCAAAAACCTAAGGAAGAAATTGAGAAACCTATTCAACCAAAAACACAGAGACAGAGAACCTGAGCCTATGCCTTCACTATGGTGAAACACAAAGAGTACAGAAATAAAGGAAAAACAAAGAACATCAAGTCAGAAAACAGCTCAATGTAATTGAAGAATCCATAGATTCTAACCACTTCTGGGAATATTGGAACACTAAACAACAACATGAAGAGCTATCAATCCAAAATGGAGATGTATGGATTAACCACTTCTCCAATCTTTTTGTCCCCATAACAAAGAAGAAACAGCGAAAAGATATACACTACTGTTCAAAAGTTTGGGGTCACGTAGAAATGTCCTTGTTTTTGAAAGAAAAGCACACTCCACACTGCCCTTTCCCACCTGGACAAAAGGAACACCTATCTGAGAATGCTATCCATTGACTATAGCTCACCATAGTGCCCTCAAAGCTCATCAATAAGCTAAGGACCCTGGGACTAAACACCTGCCTCTGCAACTGGATCCTGGACTTCCTGACGGGCTGCCTCCAGGTGGTAAGAGTAAGTAACAACAAATCCGCCACGCTGATCCTCAACAAAGGGGCCCCTCAGAGGTGCGTCCCCTCCTGTACTCCCTGTTCACTCATGACTGCACAGCCAGGTACGACTCCAACACCATCATTAAATTTGCCGATGACACAACAGTGGTAGGCCTGATCACCGCCAACGACGAGGCAGCCTATAGGGAGGAGGTCAGAGACCTGGCTGTGTGGTGCCAGGACAACAACCTCTCCCTCAAGGTCATCAAGACAAAGAAGATGATTGTGTACTACAGGAAAAAAAGGACAGAGCACACCCCCATTCTCATTGACTGGGCTGCAGTGGAGCAGGTTGAGAGCTTCAAGATCCTTGGTGTCCACATCACCAACAAACTAACATTATTTATTTTTTTACCTTTATTTTACTAGGCAAGTCAGTTAAGAACAAATTCTTATTTTCAATGATGGCCTAGGAACAGTCGGTTAACTGCCTGTTCAAGGGCAGAACGACAGATTTTGTACCTTGTCAGCTCGGGGATTTGAACTTGCAACCTTTCGGTTACTAGCCCAATGCTCTAACCACTAGGCTACACATGGTCCAAGCACACCAAAACAGTTGGGAAGAGGGCACGACAAAACCTATTCCCCTCAGGAGACTGAAAAGATGTGACATGGGTCCTCCGATCCTCAAAATGTTCTACAGCTGCCCAATTGCATCACTGACTTGTATGGCAACTGCTCGGCCTCCGACCGCAAGGCACTACAGAGGGTAGTGCGTATGGCCCAGTACATCAGTGGGGCCAAGCTTCCTGCCATCCAGGACCTTTATACCAGACGGTGTAAGAGGAAGGCCCTAAAAATGGTCAAAGACACCCTCCCCCTATTTTACCATGCTGCCACTCTCTGTTTATTAATTATGCATAGTCACTTTAAATCTACCTTTATATATTACCTTAACTAACCTGTGCCCTCACACATTGACTCTGTACCGGTACCCCCTGTATATAGATAGCCTCGGTACAGTTATTTTACTGCTGCTCTATCATTTTTATTTTTTTTACATTAAAACTGCATTGTTGGTTAAGGGCTTGTAAGTAAGCATTTCACTGAAAAGGTCTATCTATACCTATTGTATTCGGTTCATGTGACAAATACAATTTGATTTGACTTGAGACTGCGCTCAGTTCTTGAAATTTTCCAGATGTCTTAATGTAATGATGGACAGTCGTTTCTCTTTGTTTATTTGAGCTGTTCTTGGCATAATATGGTCTTCTACCAAAAAGGGCTATCTTTTGTATGCCACCCCTACCTTGTCACAACACAACTGATTGGCTCAAATGCACTAAGAAGGGCATGAGTTCCACAAATGTACTTTTAACAAGGTACACCTGTTAATTTAAATGCATTCCAGGTGACTACCTCATGAAGCTGGTCGAGAGAATGCCAAGAGTGTGCAAAGCTGTCATCAAGTCAAAGAATTTGAAATATAAAATGTATTTTGATTTGTTTAACACTTTTTGGTTACTACATGATTCCATATGTGTTATTTCATAGTGGAAGTCTTCACTATTATTATACAATGTAGAATATAGTCAAAATTAAGAAAAGTCCTTGAATGAGTAGGTGTGTCCAAACCTTTGACTGGCACTGTAAGTTTTCACACTCCTGAGTCAATACTTTGTAAAAGCACATTGGCAGCGATTACAGGTGTCTTTCTGGGCAGTATTTTCACTTCCGGATGAAATGCTTGCCCAAATTCAACTGCCTGCTACTCATCCTCAGAAGATACGATATGCATATGATTAGTAGATTTGGATAGAAAACACTCTGAAGTTTCTAAAACTGTTTGAATCATGTCTGTGAGTATTATAGAACTTATTTGGCAGGCGAAACCCAGAGGACAATCTTTTTTTTATTTTTTTTAGGAATCCAGATTTCTAAGGGACCTTCTTGCAGTTCTTATCGCTTCCACTGGATGTCAACAGTCTTTAGAAATTGGTTGAGGTTATTCCTTTGTGTAATGAAGAAGTATGGCCATCTTGAACGAGGGTCACTTGAAGTGTACTTTTAGATAGAAGCGCGTGACCAGAAAGCATGCTACAGGTTGTTTTCTTCCTGTATTGAACACAGATCATCCCGTCATCAATTGTATAGATTATTTACGTAAAAAAATACCTAAAGTTGTATTACAAAAGTAGTTTGAAATGTTTCGGCAAAGTTTACAGGTAACTTTTGAGATATTTTGTAGTCACGTTGCGCAAGTTAGAACCGGTGTTTTTCTGGATCAAACGCGCCAAATAAATGGACATTTTGGATATATATCGATGGAATTAATCGAACAAAAGGACCATTTGTGATGTTTATGGGACATATTGGAGTGCCAAGAAAAGAAGCTCGTCAAAGGTAAGGCATGAATTATATTTTTATTTCTGCGTTTTGTGTCACGCCTGCAGGGTTGAAATATGGTTTCTCTGTTTGTTTACAGAGGTGCTATCCTCAGATAATAGCATTGTTTGTTTTAGCCGAAAAGCCTTTTTGAAATCTGACATGTTGGCTAGATTCACAACAAGTGTAGCTTTAATTTGCTATCTTGCATGTGTGATTTAATGAAAGTTAGATTTTTATAGTAATTTATTTGAATTCGCCGATCTGCATTTTCCCTGGCTTTTGGCCAGGTGGAACGCTAGCGTCCCACATATCCCAGAGAGGCTAAGAGCTTTCCACACGTGGATTGTGCAACATTTGCCTCTTATTCTTTTCAACACTCTTCAAGCTCTGTCAAATTGGTTGTTGATCATTGCTAGACAACCATTTTAAAGTCTTGAAATACATTTTCAAGTAGATTAAGTCAAAACTGTAACTCGGCAAGATGATGCCGATAGAGGTGGCAGCTTCGCTTCAAGTCCTTCAACTGTGCAATATTTAGTTTTTTTATATATTACTTCTTACATTGTTAGCCCAGAAAGCAATAAGTGTTATTACATACAGCTGGGAAGAACTATTGAGTATCAGTGAGACGTCAACTTACCAGCACAACCAGCACTACGACCAGGAATACAACTTTCCCAAAGCAGATCCTTTGTCTGCACCTCCCAGGGCATTTGAACTGATTCCAGAGGCTGACCCAAAACAACACTGTCGGAGGAGAGGGTTCCGGAGTGGTCTTCTAGTGAGGCTCCGGATGCGCGCACATCACCCACCGCTTCCGAGTATATTACACACTAATGTCCAGTCCCAAGTTAACAAAGTCAACGAAATTAGGGCAAGAGTTGCTTTCCAAAGAGATATCCGGGATTGTAACATACTCTGTTTCACGGAGCCATTGTTAGCTGGGGACATGCTGTACACCCAACGGGATTTTAAGTGCATCGTGCCGACAAGAACAAACATCTCTCTGGTAACAAGAAGGGTGGGGGTGTATGTTTCATGATTAATGGCTCATGATGTAATTGTAACAACATACAAGAACTCAAGTCCTTTTGTTCACCTGACCTAGAATTCCTCACAATCAAATGCGACCGTATTATCTCCCAAGAGAACTCTCCTCTGTTATTGTCACAGCTGCATATATCCCCCTGCAAGCGGATACCAAGACGGTAATCAAGGAACATCACTAGTCTTTATGCAAACTGGAAACCATACATCCCGAGGCTGCATTTAATGTAGCTGGGATTTTAACAAAGCTAATCTGAGAACAAGGCTACCTAAATTCTGTCAGTATATCGTTTGCAGTCCCCGAGCAAGTAACACACTCAACCACTGCTACTCTAACTTCCGTGATGCATACAAGGCCCTCCCCCGCCCTCCTTTTGGCAAATCTGACCATGACTCCATCTTGTTGCTCCCCTCCTATTGGCAGAAACTAATACAGGAAGTGCCGTGCTTAGGTCTATCCAACCAATCGGATTCTATACTTCAAGATTGCTTTGATCATGTGGACTGGGATATGTTTAGGGTAGCCTCACACAATAACATTGATGTATAAGCTGACTCGGTGAGCGAGTTTATAAGGCCGTGTATAGGAGATGTTGTACCCACTGTGACTATTAAAACCTTCCCTAACCAGAAACCATGGATTGATGGCAGCATTTGCTCAAAACTGAAAGCACTTACCGCCACATTTAATTAGGGCAAGTTGACTGGAAATATGGTCGAATACAAACAGTGTAGTTATTCCCTCCGTAAGGCAATCAAACAAGCAAAGCATCAGTATAGAGACAAAGTGGAGTCGCAATTCAACGGCTCAAACATGAACGTATGTGGCAGGGTCTACAGACAATCACGGATTACAAAAAGAAAACCAACCCTGTCACAGACATTTAAACGTGCTAACCCTCACAAGGCTTCCGGCCCAGATGGCATCCCTAGGTGCGTCCTCAGAGCATGTGCAGACCAACTGGCTGGTGTGTTTACGGACATATTCAATCAATCCCTATCCCAGTCTGCTGTCCCCACATGCTTCAAGATGGCCACCATTGTTCCTGTTCCCAAGAAAGCTAAGGTAACTGAATTAAATGACTATCGCCCCGTAGCATTCACTTCTGTCATCATGAAGTGCTTTGAGAGACTAGTAGAGGATCTTATCACCTCCACCCTACCTGTCACCATAGACCCTCTCCAATTTGCATACCACCCCAATAGGTCCACAGACGATTCAATCGCCATCACACTGCACACTGCCCTATCCCATCTGGATAAGAGGAAAACCTTTTGTGAGAATGCTGTTCATTGACTACAGCTCAGCATTCAACACCATAGTACCCTCCAAACTCATCATTAAGCTTGAGACCCTGGGTCTCGACCCCTCCCTGTGCATCTGCGGTCTGCACAACACATCACCGGGGACAAACTATCTACCCTCCAGGACACCTACAACACCCGATGTCACAGGAAGGCAAAAAAGATCATCAAGGACAATAACCACCCGAGCCACTACCTGTTCACCCCACTTCCATCCAGAAGGCGAGGTCAGTACAGGTGCATCAAAGCTGAGACAGAGAGATTGAAAAACAGCTTCTATCTCAAGGCCATCAGATTGTTAAACAGCCACCACGAGCACAGAGAGGTGGCTGCCTACCTTCAGACGTGATATCATTGGCCACTTTAATAAATGGAACACTAGTCACATTGATAATGTCATTTTAAGAATGTTTACACATCTCGCATCACTCATCTCATATGTATATACTGTATACTGTGTCCTTCACTATCTATTGCATCTTAGCCGCTCTGTCACTGCTGATCCGGATATGTTATACTTATATATTCTCATCCCATTCCTTTACTAGATTGTGTGTATTAGATTTTGTTGTGGAATTTGTTAGATATTAGGTTTTGTTGTGGAATTGTTAGATATTAGCTGTTAGATACTGCTGCACTGTCGGATCTAGAAGTATAAGCATTTCACTACACTCACAATAACTTCTGCTAACCTTGCGTATGTGACCAATAAAATTTGATTTAATTTTGATTTGATTCACTATCTTCGTGGTAAGCAACTCCAGCGTAGATTTGGCCTTGTGTTTTAGATTATTGTCCTGCTGAAAGTTGTATTCATCTCCCAGTCTTTGTGGTTGAATGTGTTTTTTGAAATTCACTGCTCAACTGAGGGTCCTTACAGATAATTAATTGTATTGTACAGAGATGAGGTAGTCATTCAAAAATCATGTTAAACACTATTATTGCACACAGGGTGTGTCCATGCAACCTATTATGTGAATTGTAAGCACATGTTTACTCCAAGTTTGGGAAACGATGTTCTAGCTGAAGTTATGAAATCTAGCATAATTGTGAGAACACAATGTTTTATAGCAGAAGGGTGTGTGGTTTGTGAACCCTTAAAATGTCATGAGAAACATTTATGATGACACTATCTTACCACATACAGTACTTGTGTGTGTGTGTGTGTGTGTGTGTATGTGTGTGTGTGTACATTTCCTCTTATCAGCTGGCAGTACAGGACAAACAAAGCTATTCCCAGAGGTCTATATTTAACAGTATGGTGGGAAGTGGCCTAATTTGGGAAAAATGTTTTCCAAACACACAGTCTTTGCTTTTCCATCAGTCCTCTGCTCCTGGCTGCTGCTTCTCCAATCGGAACACCCAGCTTCCGACTAAGTGCGTCACAGACATGGACACAGCCTGCTTTCACCATTGGTGATTCCCACCTCCCTTAACCACCAATCAACATGTGTGTGTGTGGGGGGGGGGGGGGGGGGGGGGGGGGGGGGGGGGGTGCCCATATTTAGAGTGTTCTGAGGAGGGATGCTTTGAGCTGTCTGTCATTTCTATTGATCATGACGGTGAACACAGCATCTATTTATATGTATTACCAGACTGATTGTGGTACTTTATTGGGGTCTGAATACCATACTGACTGATTGGATAGGTTGTGGTTTAGATATGACTCATGAGTTAGGGGTATCACCCTCTTGTTTAATGTACCTTAATGAGTCACAAATAGTGTATGTCTGTATATGGTATGCTATACAGTACGTGTCATATGTTACGTTAGCCTCTTTGCTCCTGACGCTGAAGACTACATCCCGTATCCCCGAAAACATATTTACCAGGCCTCCGGTGTACCTGTTTCCGTCACCGAAGGAGAATCTATTATCTGGAATGCCTTACCAGTCGATACAGGTTATTAAATGAGATATACACATACATTCCTGTTTCTCTCCTTTTGGACAGAAACATACATACCCACAAACACACTACTCCGTAGTAGTTCCCATGTGAGGTTACCGTGTGATCTCAGATGCCCGAGCACCTTTAGGGAGATGCGGAGTGAATTTGATAAACTCTGGAAAACATTTATTTTCACACATTTAATTACCCATACCAACTGGTAAGGCATTTCCTGATTATAGATATACCTTCAGTGATGGGAATGGTTTATTGGAAATAGATATACGGGAGGGCTAGTGAATATGTTTTTGGGGATACGGGATGCAATTTTCAGTGACAGGAGCCAATGTGTACAGGTCTCCCGGAGCAACGAGGCTAATGTACCATATGACATGTACTGTATAGCATACACTCTGAGTGACTCGCTAAGGTGATGGTTATGCCACTTAGTTCTCCATACCATGGTAAGTGTATGAGGTACGGTATGCTACACAGTATATGGTTTACCAGCCATTGTCCAGTACCTTGGTGAGGTCCAGGTACCTCCGAGGCTCGCGGCCTGCGGGGGTCAGGGTGGAGGGGGATGACATCCTGTTTAGGAGAAGTGCTGCTTTGGGCCCTCTCAGAGCCATCCTGGCCTGGCCCGGTACCAGAGACCCAGTCTGGGTCAGCTTGGACTGGAACAACTGCTGCACCAACACACTCTCACTGGCTGTACAGGGGAATCACAGAGAGAGAGAGAGAGAGGGAGGGAAGGTAGTGGAGAGGAAGGAGGGAGGAAGACAATTGGAGAGCGTTGATTGGAGGAGAGGATCAGCAGGAGCAGGAGAGGAGGAAGGAGAGAGAGAGAGAGAGAGAGAGAGAGAGAGAGAGAGAGAGAGAGAGAGAGAGAGGAGCAGACAGTAGACATGAGGGGATTAAGAGGAGAAGGATGGTTGGAAGGAAGGAAGGAAAGAGGAGAAGTGAGGGGGAGGCAATGTAGCAATAATAGCCATGTAAACAATCAGGTCCATAAGAGAGTAGGCTGAGCATGCTGCCAAAGAACACGTGAAGCAGCCTTGGAAAACAATGAGATCTTTGAGAGAGGCATGTGTGTGTGGGAGGGGAGTGTGTGTGGTGTGTGGTGGTGAGAGATAGAGAGAGAGAAAAGAGAGAAAAGAGAGAAAAGAGAGAAAAGAGAGAAAAGAGAGATCTTGAAAGGAAAAATAAACAAGAGTCCTAGACTGGTTGTAGGGAGTAATGACTGTGGGCTCCAGAGGTAATTGTCTCTTCATTTATGTAATCATAATCCCCCTCCAACCCCACCACCTGACTCCTGAGGCCCACAAGGCACTCTCCATACATACAGCTCAGCCCACCCTCAGCCCCCACCCTCACACACCCTTCAGTCTAAACTTACCTTTACCCTTTGGTATATAGGAAATGGATGGGAAGGAGGGGCTGAGATGTATCCACAGGAGGATGCTGAAGGGAGGACAGCTAATAATAATGGCTGCAATGTAGTAAATGGAATGGTATCAAACACATAGAAACCATGTCTTTGATGTATTCGGTACCGTTCCATGTATTCCGTTCCAGCCGTTACTATGAGCCCGTCCTCCCCAATTAAGGTCCAACTGGCCTCCTGAAGTTAATATCATATTATCTGAGCTGGAAGTGTTTGTGGGTATGTATGTTTCTGTCCAAAAGGAGTGAAACAGGAAGGTGTGTGTGTATCATAATGTGTGTGCATGTGTATCTTTATGTGTGTACATTGTGCGTATGTGCATAAAGGAACAAAAGCGAGAGAGAGGGTCAAAGAAAGGTACAAAAAGCCAACTCTGAAGGGGTAGCCTGATTAGGTATATCATGTAAATTACAGCAAACCACAGTAATTAGCCCTAGAGACGCTAAGCTAGCTGCTCCTGGCTCTGACACAAAGTCTGCCTGTGTCCTGCTATGCTTGGCTCACAACTACACCAGCACACGTCTGGCCATGCTCAATAGACTATATACCCACTACTGCTGTGTTTGGGTCGTTCTGTATGAATTCAATCACTTTCTGACAGCACCCTTCCAGACATGTTTGCCCATGGAAGAAGTGTTCAGAAAGTGCCTTTTTGGACCTGAATGACAAAACCTTCAGGAGATAGAGGTGCTCAAAGTGGATCCATTTTGCATCCCCCATCCTACCATGAGACATCCATGTCTTCATCACTGGAAGAGATAAACGGTTGAGTTTGATATTATATTATCCTTACAAACAGAAGTGTCAAACTATTTGATTATTTATTGAAAAAGAGTATTCAATGTTTTACCGAAAAACGTGTCAACTCAATGTTTTCTCATATGTTGTAGCTTAGACCCTACTTTACATTGTCTGAGGTGTTTGTGTTTTGCCTGTCATCGGTTGAGACACAGCATTCTTTTGAAATCAGGGTGAATGTCATTTCAATCATAGAAAGATCATTTTGTAATGAACCTATCCCTTCAGACCACTACAATTTAGCTGGTACACCATTGAAATTCAATTGAATTTCTACATTTCAATTACTATCAGGAAGATGGCCACCAGTCCAATCACCATCGAATGACATCTTGAATTGGAATGCCTATTCTATTATTTATATCTCTATGATTTCAATAGGTTTCCTATGAAAGATTGACAGTTTCATTTAAAACAATGGATATTTCCACTCACGTCACAACACAAACACCTCAGATGATGTGAAATACGGTCTAAGCTACAGTTTATGCATGTTTAGTTAATATATGCTAAAGGTAAAGAAATTACCATAAAAATAAAAAAAATCCAATAAATAATAACATTGTTTGACAACCCTGTTTGTAAGCTTTCAAATGATGTTAAACTCAACTATTTATATTTTTCAGAGATGAAGACGTGAATGTCTCATGGTAGGGTGGGGTACGCAAAATGGTCAAGGTTTCTTAATATCAAAAGGCGTGCAGTCAGAAATTGATCGAAATTAAATGGAACGACCCGTCTGTGTGTGTATATTTAGTGATACTTACACTTCAGAACCAGTAGCAGGTTTTGGGGGAGGGAGTCCTTGTTCTTCACCAGGGATCCTGTGAGGTTATAGGCCATCTACCAATCAGAGAACAGATATACAACAACATGTTAAAGGTACACCTTTAAAATGTCAGATTCACTCAGCTGGTCTACATTGTATGTGAGTGTGTTGCTGTGTGCGTGTTCGCGCGTGTGTGTCTGTGAGTGAACACCTACTCACTTGGCCTGCGTAGTGTTTCACAGTGAAGGCAGGACCCTGGTCTATGGGTGGGGGGTTTCCATTGCCGTCCTTGGTTGTCAGGGAGATGCCGTGTGTGGGTGTGTTGTCGAGGTGTGTCTGTAGTCTCTTGTAGAGCGTCTGTTCTGTAGGCCTCAGCGACTGACTCTCCTCATCCATCACAGACAGCAGACCTTGAGGCTTCTGGGAAGATGGAGGACAGGGGTCACAGACAGATATAGAATGCATAGAACCACGGTACACTGTGCCCTGACGCAGGGTAATCTGATCTTTGTACCTCAAAATCTATATAACCACACTCAAAACCAAAGCCTTTTCTAGAATGAGATATGTGTTCTTTTTATAGGGGTTATCACAGTTCTTAAAGAGGCAGTGGTGGAGACCGCAAACAACAAAACATTACCTGGAAGAAAAAGTCTAGAATGGCAGGCTGGTTGCCAGGTGACCGGAGCGTCTCCATGGCGACGGCCTCCTGTAGACACTCGGCCTGCTCCTGCTGGAACAGCACCTCGGAGACATACAGCCTCACACGCTCGTTGGTCATGTTCACACACAGCTGGGAACACACACACACAAGTTAACATGCAAGTAAATGGTGTGTGGCAAATTCACACGGGACTAAAATTACAGATGTGGTGCTTTGTGCTTGTACACATAATTACATTACCCGACCTCCCTCAGTAAAACTCATGCCGTCTGATAAGGGCTAAAGTAACATGTAAGCCTAATGTCCTAAACAATGGTTTCACCATAGGCCTAGGCTACTACGCAACGATGTATAGGCATATGCAATCACCACAAATGGCTCACCAGAACTTCCTGCACTGCTCACATGCCTATCTCAAACCCTCACAAATACTTTGGTTAAAAATGTAATAAAACAGTGAACTTTAAGAGTTGAGAAATAATAATAATAAGATTAAAGGAGCAGTTTCATTTCCATTTTCGGACTTATAAATAATGTATATGTTCCCATTTATTCTTGAAGAATATAACTTAGAAATGCCTCTTGAGCTTCGTTTAACTTCCTTATCCAATCAGAACCCAAAATATAAGCTTGTTTTACTCCAATGTTTGTAAACAAAGTAAATGTAACCAAAGACTATGTAGCCTCAGAACATGGTTAAAATGTCATTTTGATATCATGGATTCGTTGCATCCATAGCTCTGTCTATAAATTTGAGGGTGGTTACATTTCTCTAGCCCCATCCCTGAGGTTTTACTGAAATAGGGGTGGGAAGAATGCTTTGTTATTGTACTGCTGATTGCCACTTTAAAGCTCTGCCTCCTCTCCATGATATGGAGCCCCCAATCCAGAGCCAAGAGCCGGCTATATGTCTATAGCTTACTGTAGCTACTGTACTGCTATAATAAAATGTGCCATTGTTTACTTAGAAGTTTAATAACAGGGCTTAGCTACAGGTAACTGCCAAAATAAAGGAAACACCAACATAAAGTGTCTTAATAGGGTGTTGAGCCAGAACAACTTCAATGCACCTCAGCATAGATTCTACAAGTGTCTGAAACTCTATTGGAGGGATGTGACACCATTCTTCCATGAGAAATGACATCATTTGGTGTTTTGTTGATGGGTGGTGGAAAACACTATCTCAGGCAATGCTCCCAAATCTCCCATAAGTGTTCAATTGAGTTGAGATCTGGTGGCTGAGATGGCCATGGCATATGGTTTACATTGTTTTCATGCTGATCAAACCATTCAGGGACCACTCCTGCCCTGTGGATGGGGGCATAATCCTCCTACGGGGGCATAGCCATAGTAGCCTAAATAATGGCCTGCTAAGCATGATGGGCTGTTAATTGCTGAATTAACTCAGGAACCACACCTGTGTTGAAGAATCTGCTTTCAATATACTTTGTATCCCACATTTATTCACGTGTTTTCATTATTTTGGCAGCTACTTGTATATTGCACAATGGGCATTAAGGGTTCAATGCAAATATCTCTTGATTTTCATAGTTCATTTGCTTAATATTGGGATGGGAGAGCTGTCACTCCCCTTACTTTAAGCAATCACAAATCAAAGTGCCAAATATTTCTGTCCAGTCCATGAAGTTGCAGCACGTGTCGTTACCATGCCAATTTTAATGGTGGCACCCAGTCCCAAATAAGCATTGGATCCAAAATCAAAATATTCAAAGTTATGCAAAGATGCTATTTTTATATGACAAACACCCAGAACATGTATTTATGGTTTGTTTAGATTGTAAAATACTTCCATTCCCCTTTAACATGTATTGGATATCACAATGACATGTAAGAAACATCAGAAATAATTCAATTGTGGGATATTTAATTTACACTTTGAACTTGAATTGTATTTTAGACTAATTATACGTCTATGACAGCGTTAGTCAGTCAGTCAGTCAGTCTCAGCAGGTGTTGATGTCTGTAAAGCATGAGCTCATTAAGGAAATGCTGAGCAGGTACAATACAGCTCTGACGAACAAACTCTAACAAGCCCAGGCCGCATTAATGACCCTGATCTGTGTGTGCATTGTGTGTGTGTGTGTGTGTGTGTGTGTGCCATGCGCACACTAAATGATCATGCTTGTTTTGTTGACACCTGCCCCTCCCCTATCTCTCCAGAGTGTAATGTGTAATCCAGTGATTAGTTGTCTTCAATAACAGACAGGGTCTCCTCAAACATGGACCTGAACACTGGAACACAGGAAACACACTGGGGGAAGGAGGGATGAGGGAGGAACGGGGCTGAAGGGGTCGAATGGGGGCGGAGGGGGAGGATGAGGGACGAGGGATGTTTAATCCCCAATAAATGTCTACCAGTCTCTTTCTTTCATCCACTTTTACCCATCTATCTCTCCTATACCTCTCTCCATCTCTCTCTCTCTCTCTTTCTAAGATTCCCTTGTCAGGTTTGATCTGTGAATCCCCCTCTTCCGCTCGGATTAAAGAACATCCTGAGAGGAAAGCAATTGACATCTAACCACTTCCAACACACACACATGGTTTGATCAGGGGTGGTCTCAAGGGGAGTGTGGGAAAGCCGAGGGCAGCATGGGTAAGCACTTATTTCCTTGAACACCTCCAATGTTCCGCTCGGATTAAAGAACATCCTGAGAGAAAAACAATTGACATCTTACCACTTCCAACACACACACACAGAAATAGAGACTTCCAGCTAAACTCTCTGATCCTTGTTCGTACAGGGGAGAAGTCCATAAGATCTAGAGACCACAATATTTATGAATGAAAGAACAGAGGGAGAGAGAGATGGCTGAAAGAAAGACACAGAGTCAAAGGTATTGTGTCTGCTTTTTTATCCAAAGCAACTTTCAGTCATCAAACCTAATATCCTGGTTTTTGCAAGAACCATGCTCTACTAACTGAGCTACAGAGGACCATAAAATTAACACTGCCCTGTAGTCCTGGTCTCAAAGGGTTAACCTAGACCTGTTATATAGTTAGCAGGTTGATACCTCTAAAACCTTCTCCACAGCCAGAAAAGATGACCGTAGCTCAGTCTGGCCTTGATGTTCGAACTATGTCTATGATTTTCTTTTTGTGTGTTTTTTTTCAGGGGCAGAACGACAGATTTGTACCTTGTCAGCTCAGGGATTCGAACTTGCAACCTTTCGGTTACTAGTCCAACGCTCTAACCACTAGGCTACCCTACCGCCCCGACTTGATAATACTCAATACAACTGGAAGAAGTGGAAACACACATATAATATGGGGTGGGGAGATCCATAATGTGGGTGTTGTGAAATGAACGTACCTGCTCAAATCCATTCCTCTGGAATTCCTCAAATCCAAAGATGTCCAGGATTCCAATCTCAAGAGCAGGGTCTCTTTGGGAGAGGTGTGGAGGAGGGGAACGATCAGAGAAGGAATTCACAAACAGCGTGACAGCTCCTCAGAGGCCATGTTGGTGTGTGTCCCTGTTCGTGTCTATGTTTGATTTGGAGTGGTGTGGCTAGAATGAATGGAAAAGTGTGTGTGTTCCCTGAAGTATATACAGTGCATTCGGAAACTATTCAGACCCCTTGAAGTCTTCCACATTTTGTCATGATACAGCCTTATTCTAAAATGGATGAAATTGTTTTTTCCCTCATCAATCTACACACAATATCCCATAATGACTAAGCAAAAACAGGCTTTGATTTTTTTGAAAATATATTTTAAAAACTAAAAACTGATATCGAATTTACATAAGTATTCAGACCCTTTACTCAGTACTTTGTTGAAGCACCTTTGGCAGCGATTACAGCCTTGAGTCTTCTTAGGTATGACGCTACAAGCTTGGCACACCTGTATTTGAGTAGTTTCTCTCATTCTTGCACAGCTATTATCAGGTCTCTCCAGAGATGTTTGATCGGGTTCAAGTCTGGGCTCTGGCTGGGCCATTGAAGGACATTCAGAGACTTGTCCCAAAGCCATTCCTGCGTTGTCTTGGCTGTGGGTCGTTGTCCTGTTGGTAGGAGAACCTTCGCCCCAAGTCTGAGGTCCTGAGCTCTATGGAGCAGATTTTCATCAAATATCTTTTTGTACTTTGCTCTGTTCATCTTTCCCTCGATCCTGACTAGTTCCCCGCTAAAAACAATCCCCACAGCATAATGCTTCCACCACCATGCTTCACCGTAGGGATGGTGCCAGGTTTCCTTCAGACGTGAAGCTTGAAATTCAGGCCAAAGCGTTCAATCTTGGTTTCATCAGACCAGAGAATCTTGTTTCTCATGGTCTGAGAGTTTTAGCAAATTCCAAGTGGGCTGTCATGTGCCTTTTACTGAGGAGTGGCTTCCGTCTAGCCACTCTACCATAAAGGCTTGATTGGTGGTGCTGCAGAGATGGTTTTCCTTCTGGAAGGTTCCCCCATCCCCACAGAGAAACTCTGGAGCTCTGTCAGAGTGACCATCGGGTTATTGTTCACCTCCCTGACCAAGGCCCTCCTCCCCTGATTGCTCAGTATGGCTGGGCTGCCAGCTATAGGAAGAGTCTTGGTGGCGCCAAACTTCTTCCATTTAAGAATGATGAAGGCAACTGGCACTCTTCTCCAGATCTGTGCCTCGACACAATCCTGTCTCGGGGCTCTACGGACAATTCCTTCGACATGGTTTTTTCTCTGACATTCACTGTCAACTGTGGGACCTTATATAGACAGTTGTGTGGCTTTCCAAGTCATGTCCAATCAATTGAATTTACCACAGGTGGACTCCAATCAAGTTGTAGAAACATCTCAAGGATGATCAATGGAAACAAGATGCACCTGAGCTCAATTTTGAGTCTCATACTGTAGCAAAGGTTCTGAACACTTATGTAAATAAGGTATTTCATAAAGTATTTCTATTTTTGAGTTTAAATAAATTTGCCAAAATTTCAATATAATTGTTTTTGCTTTGTCATTATGGGGTATTGTGTGTAGATTGATGAGGAAATAGTTTTATTTAATCCATTTTAGAATAAGGCTGTAACGTAGCAAAATGTGGAAAAAGTAAAGTTGTGTGAATACTTTCCGAAGGCACTGCATATTAATTCTTGCATATTTTGGTGTGTGTGTGCATGCATGCGTGTGTGACAGAGAGAGTGAGAGGATCAATGCAAAAAAAACACATTCCAGAAGATAGTGCTTATCAAACATGACGATAAGGCTGAAAAATATCAACACACCAAGACCAAGGATTCACTGGACTCCACCTCTATGCTGTGTTCTCCACCTATATGCTGTGTCTGTGTGTGTGTGGTCTCTAAGTCAACTTTGCGTGTGTTAGTACATAAAATGCAAACTATTCCAACTCTCCAGTGTAAACGATATGTTATGAGTGATAGTATCAGTGTTGTGTTTCTGACAGGCTTGCATGTGCTATTGTTGAGTCTGTGATGATGGACATATGACAGAAGGTTTTTAATGGGTATCTGTGATGGCTGCCAATTAATTCCTTGTAGTGTTTACATTTAAAAATGTACATGCCTGTGATACACATGCACAGAGACGCGCGCGCGCGCGCACACACACACACACACACACACACGTTGCCCTACCCCATGTTGTCGTCCTGTCCCTGTAGGTAGTAGTTGCTGTTGTTGACCAGGTAGCTGAAGAGGCGTCCGTACAGGGCTTTAGCCAGCTGGTCTCTGTAGTGCTGTGACATCTCCACCGTGTGACGCCGTGTGATGACATCACCTGAAGGAAGCAAGAGGGTAAATGCCATGGTGACCTGGGTCTGACATCCAAACGGTTACCATAGAAATCCTATTTTCATCTTACAGATGGGAAGTATGTTTGTATTGTGAAGTCAGTAAATGTTTGGGAAAAAGACGAGGACAGAGGGTGAGTGATTACCTTTGAAGTATTGCACATCTGAGGTGAGGGCAGAACTAAGGTCATCAGAACACACCTGTAGCATTCCAGATACTGGAGAGAGAGAAAAGGGGGGGGGGGGAGAGAGTAAGAGAGAGAGAGAAGGGGGGGGAAGAGTAAGAGAGAGAGAGAAAAGGGGGGGAAAAGAGTAAGAGAGAGAGAGAAAAGGGGGGGGAGAGAGTAAGAGAGAGAGAGAAAAGGGGGGGAAAAGAGTAAGAGAGAGAGAGAAAAGGGGGGGAAGAGTAAGAGAGAGAGAAAAGGGGGGGAAGAGTAAGAGAGAGAGAGAAAAGGGGGGGAAGAGTAAGAGAGAGAGAGAAAAGGGGGGGAAGAGTAAGAGAGAGAGAGAAGGGGGGGGGGAAGAGTAAGAGAGAGAGAGAAAAGGGGGGGAAAGAGTAAGAGAGAGAGAGAAAAGAGAAAGTGAATAAGTAAAGTGATAGAAGAACATAAAACAGAGACAGGGAGAGGGTGGAAAGTCTAAAGTTCAAGCTCAGTTCAAGCCTAAACTTCAGTCACTGACAGAGAGACAAAAACAGTTTAAAATATGACGTGTCACACTCTGACTAGTACTGATGGTGCTCGGGAAAAAACAAGGTCAAATCATAACGTCAGTGATCTTCAGGTCGGAAAGTCGGAGCTCTACAATTATTCCAGAGTTTCCAACATGGAATTCCAAGTTGGATGACCTTTAAAAAAAAAATCCCAGTCGGAGCTTGTTTGTTTCAGAGTTCCCAGTTGTCTCAAACACTTTGAAGTCGGAAGTCTGAGATTTTGGTGGTCCCAGTTGTTTCCCAGTTGTCTCGCTCCAGCCTACATAATTCATTCTGAATTCACTCAGCCGACATGACGAGTCGATCTCCGCTAAAACTCATCACCGCTTATATGCTGGCAGCGCTTAGTCATCCCTGATTCAGGGCATATGAACGAGCACAAAAACAGTGTGACAGGAACTCAGAATCCCAATGACCTCACGTCTCCTTGAGAGGGCCCTGTTTTGGTGTGGGAGATGACATAATTTGTCTACCCTCTGTGAGGTCAGGGTGTAGTAGTGTATGTGTGTAGTGTAGTTGTGTCTTGTAATGTAGGGAGTAATGGGTTCTCTTCTCACAATGGCAAACCATGAGAGGGAACAGGGGCTCACCAAACAGGTGACTATAGCAGACTGGCTGAAACATCAACAGCAAATACATTACAGAATGGGAGAGAGTCTGTGTGTGTGAGAGAAACAAAGAGAGTAAAATAGGTCCTCAAGGACAATCCAGAGACACTATTTGCTGACTGCTACAAAGAGCGGAACGTAAGCAACTTAATTTTCCACAAAGCCATCCCTTGGCATGGCACAGTGCTATAAGAGCACACTACACCTATGTCAAGAAAGAGGGTATTGGCCCATGGTGGAAACTCAGAATAGTAGACATTGAGGAAATTGAAACAACCTTTGTCAACGTGTAGAAGTCTGGTGCAGGGCATCCTCATACAGTTGCAGCAGGACTTTTACGGGATCAGAGAGAAAGCACAGCAGGAAAAGCTCTCTCTCTGTGACGACTCCCCCATCCTGAGTGAGTCTGATCACACCTCTTCAAACTGTCCCGCAGACGAGGATAGTCAACCCCCATCACTGAACACAACAAGGCCCCACAACTGCACTGCTCATCCATCATTGATAGGATAAATTGACTGAGCTGGAGAGAGACATGGTTGAGCTCAGAGAGCTAGTCCACACAATCCAGACAGAACAAACTCAAAAAACAGACCAGCACAACAACATCCCTCCCAACAAGACCCGGAGGGCAGAAGGTGGAGCAGTCTGGGAGAGCTGGCTGCTCTACGGACTGAGGTGAGAGAACTTAGAGGCACACTGAAGGAGGAGGTGAGAAAGCTGAGGTGTGACAGAGTGTAGGACACTCCCCCAGAGGAGCCAGCCCACTTCAGACCCGGACCACAACCTCAACACCACAATGGGACAGACAACAACAGGACCCACCAACTCAACAGACCCCACCCCTTCCTAACATGCTCCCTGTCAGCTCCCCTGATAGCCCTTTTCACACGGGCACAAATGACCTGAGGGCCCAGCAGGTAAAGTGGCCACAGCACTCAAGGGAGTGATTGAAAAAGCTTATTCCACTTTCCCCAATGCACAAGTCTCCACCCTGCTACCACGAAAAGACTTTCACCCTGCCACCATACAGCAGGTGAATGCGAGTATTTCACGAGACTGTGCCTCAAAACCTATTGTATACCTGGCCCACCACTCCATCCTGGACTTGAACAGCCTTTACGACCATGTCCACATCTACAAGGCAGCAATCCCAACTTTTGCCAGGACCCTGAAGGACGTCACCCTCAACCGTAGCCCCAGCACGCCACACAGGATCAACAGAGCAACGGACAACAGACCTGCAAGACCCCCTCCTGAAGGACCTGCACCGAGAGATTCCATGCCAAGAAGACCTACACCCAGAGCACAGAATCACCAGCCACACCCCAACCAGCTAAGACCACCCTAGGCAAACCCTGGCCACACCCTATATTGGCCCCCCCATATCAGAACTATGCCCCTTCTGCCCACCCCATTCCCCCCACCCCTGCGGCAAGGACCTCAACATGACAGGACAGGACATATGACCAGACAGTGAGCAAAGCAACAGGCCCAACCCCCCCATTACACCCGTCCAAGCCCCATCCTGCGATCCCATCCTGAGGTATGTATTAGATGTGCAACATGCTCTGCTCACACCTACTGTGCCTAAACCACACAAAAACAACACTAGACACTGTGAAATGCAAAGCTTTTACTATCTCTTCCTGGAATATAACAGGTCTGAGGTCATCTGCCTTTGGCCTAAAGAGCAGGAAACCAGGCTTCATCAAAGAAATTAGAAATACAGACATTGTCATCCTACAAGAAACATGGTATAAAGGAGATGGACCCACTGGTTTCCCTCTAGGTTACAGAGAGCTGGGAGTCCCATACACCAAACTACCAGGTGTGAAACAGGGAAGAAACTCAGGGGGTATGCTAATTTGGTATAGAGCAGCCTTAACCCACTCTATTAAATGAGTCAAAACAGGAACATTTTACATCTGGTTAGAAATTAATAAGGAAATGATCTCAACATAGAAATATTTCCTTGTGTGTGCTACCTATATCCCCACAATAAAATCCCCATACTTTAACGATGACAGCCTCTCCATCCTAGAGGGCGAGATCAACAATTTCCAGGCCCAGTGACATGTACTAATCTGTGGCGACCTAAATGCCAGAACTGGACAAGAACCTGACATCCTCAGCACACAGGCGGACAAACACCCTCCTGGAGGAGACAGCGTTCCCTCCCCCATATGACCGCCTAGACAAAATGATGACAACATAACCAACAAAAGCGGTTCACCTATAGCTCACCTATAGCTCACCTATAGCTCACCTATAGCTCACCTATAGCTCATCTCTTGGTAGAAGAAATGTAGACTACTTTATCACTGACCTCAACCCAGAGTCTCTTAGAGCGTTTACAGTCAGTTCACTAACACCCCTACAAAATAACACTCTACTTGAACAGAGCTATCCTCAATCATGAGGCATAAAAACTGAAGGAACTGAATAATATTAAGAAATGCTATAGATGGAAGAAAAGTGTGGAAATCTTCCAAAAAACTATTAGGCCACAACAAATTCAATCCCTTTTAGACAATATCCTGGACAAAATGTTTCACTGTAATAGTTAACGTGTAAACTTGGCAGTAGAAAACCTAAACAGTATATTTGACCTCTCCGCTTCCCTATCAAATCTCAACATTTCAAGAAGACAACCTAAGAAAATTAACAACAATGACAAATGATTTGATGAAGAATAAAAACCTAAGCAAGAAATTGAGAAACCTATCCAACCAAAAACATAGACCCAGAAAACCTAAGTCTATGCCTTCACTATGGTGAATCACAAAAACAATACAGAAATAACCCATGTAAAAAGAAGGAACATCACGTCAGAAATCCACTCAATGTAATGAAAGAATCCATAGAATTGAATCTCTTCTTTGAAAATTGGAAAACCCAAAACAAACAACAATACAAAGAGTTATCTATCTAAAATGGAGATGTATGGATAAACCACTTCCCCAATCTTTTTGGCTCTATAACAAAGAACAAACAGCAAAAACATATACATGATCAAATACAAATCTTAGAATCAACTATTAAAGATTACCAGAACCCACTGGATTCTCCAATTACATTGAATGAACTACAGGCCAAAATACCAACTCTCTACCAAAAAAGGCCTGTGGGGAATATGGTATCCTAAATTTAATGATAAAATATAAAGACCACAAATTCCAATTGGCTATAATTAAACTCTTTAACATCATCCTCAGCTCTGGCATATTCCCAATATTTGTAACCAAGGACTGATCACCCCAATCCACAAAAGTAAAGACACATTTGACCCCAATAACTACCGTGGGATATGCGTCAACAGCAACTAACCTTGCATTATCAATAAACAGCAGACACGTACATTTCCTCAGCAAAAACAATGTACCTAGCAAATGTCAAACATGCAAATTACCGTATGACAGACCATGTATTCACCCTGCACACTCTATTTGACAAACAAACAAACCAAAACAAAGGCAAAGTCTTCTCATGCTTTGTTGATTTAAAAAAAAGCTTCAGACTCAATTTGGCATGAGGCCCTGCTATGCAGATTGATAGAAAGTGGTGTTGGGGGAAAACATACAACATTATATAATCCATGTACGCAAACAACAAGAGCAGGGTTAAAATTGGCAAAAAACACACACATTTCTTTCCACAGGGCCAGGGAGTGAGACAGGGATGCAGCTTAAGCTCCACCCTCTTCAACATATATGTCAACGAATTGGTGAGGACACTAGAACAGTCTGCAGCACCCGGCCTCACCCTAATAGATCCTGAAGTCAAATGTCTACTGTTTGCTGATGATCTGGTGCTTCTGTCCCCAACCAAGGAGGGCCTCCTTGGAGGGCCTACAGCAGCACCTAGATCTTCTGCACAGATACTGTCAGATCTGACAGTAAATCTCAGTAAGACAAAAATAATGGTGTTACAAAAAAGGTTGTATCTAGACACCGTTGACTTATAGCACACAAAAAATGACATACCTCGGCCTAAACACCACAAGTAATTTCAACAAAGCTGTGAACAATCTGAGAGTCAAGGCAAGAAAGTCCTTCTATGCCATCAAAAAGGAACATAAAATTCGACATACCAATTAGGATCTGGCTAAGAAATACTTGAATCAGTTATAGAACCCATTTCCCTTTACAGTTGTGAGGTCTGGGGTCCACTCACCAACCAAGAAATCACAAAATGGGGCAAACACCAAATTGAGACTGCATGTAGAATTCAGAAAAAAATATCCTCTGTGTACAATGTAAAACACCAAATAATGCATACAGAGCAGAATTAGGCTGATACACGCTAATTATCAAAATCCAGAAAAGGCCGTTAAATTCTACAACCACCTAAAAGGAAGCAATTCCCAAACCTTCCATAACAAAGCCATCACCAACAAAGAAATTAACCTGGAAAAGATCCCTCTAACAAGCTGTTCCTGGGGGTCTGTTCACAAACACAGAACCCACAGAGCCCCAGGACAGCATCAATATTAGACCCCTATTTAAATAATGAGAAATCAAAAAGATAATTACTTGGCACATTCGAAAGAATTTACAAAAAAACTGAGACAACTAGAATCCTATTTGGCACGAAACAGAGAGTATACAGTGACAGAATACCTGGCCACTGTGACTGATCCAATATTAAGGACATATTTGACTATGTACAGACTCAGTGAGCATAGCCTTGCTTTTGAGAAAGGCCGCTGAAGGTAGACCTGGCTTTCAAGAGAAGACAGGCAAAAGGCACACTGCCCACAACATGAGGTGGAAACTAAGCTGCACTTCCTAACCTCATGCAAAATGTAGGACCATATTAGAGACACACATTTCCCTCTGATTACACAGACCCACAAAGAATTAATAAACAAATCACATTTTTCACAACTCCTATATCTGTTGGGTGAAATACCACAGTGTGCCATCACAACAGCAAGATTTGTGACCTGTGGCCACAAGAAAAGGGCAACCAGTGAAGAACAAACACCATTGAAAATACAACCTAAATTTATGTTTATTTATTTTCCCTTTTGTACTTTAACTATTTGCACATTGTTACAACACTTTATTTCACTTCTGTTTATTTTCTATTTCCCTTGGTTTGGCAATGTAAAAATGTGTTTCCCATGCCAATAAAGCCCCTTAAATTGAAATTGAATAGGGAGAGAGAGAGAGTGGGAGGAGAGATAGAGAAGGGGGAGGGAGGGGGGTGCAAGGAGGAGACTGGAGGAGACTGCAGCAAAGCTGATGTAAACAATAGGATGGATAGTGACACAATTACTACTGCGTAGCTCAACCTCCCTCCCCCTCTCTCCCCTCTCCCTCTGCTGTCAAACTGGTGTCAGTGCATAGTGTTGGCCCAGGTTACATGACAGGGGGATGCTGACCTCGCTCAAGCAGCTGCATGTTGGAGGGGTAGGCGGTCTCAACGTCTGTCAGTGAAATGAAGCTGAGGTCCCCAACTTGCAGCACCACTGACAGCAGCATAAACACACTGTCCATCTCCTGATGGAGAGAGAGAGAGAGAGAGAGAGAGAGAGAGAGAGAGAGAGAGAGAGAGAGAGAGAGAGAGAGAGAGAGAGAGAGAGAGAGAGAGAGAGAGAGAGAGAGAGAGAGAGAGAGAGAGAGAGAGAGAGAGATATATGTGGGGGTGTGGAGGGAGAAGGGGAAGGGAGAAGGAGAGAGAGAAGGTTGAGGAGAGGAGAGGTGGGGTGGGGAGAGAATAAGGGAGTTGTTATTCATTTTACTCATGAAGTAGTGAAATCACACATATACTCCAAACCCCTACCCCCTAGTCTCCTCCCAAAGTGTCAACTTCCATCTTTTGAGCTAAAATATGTTCTCCAAACCCCCTATCCCTAAACCTATCCTCTCTCTCCGAACTCCTTATCTAACCTCTTCTCTCTCTCCGATCTCCTTATCTAACCTCTCCTTTCCCCTCCCATCCCCTCTTTATCTCTCCTCCCTCTGTTTCGCCTCTACTCTTCCCCCACCTCTCTCTCAATTCAATTCAATTCAATTCAAGGGGCTTTATTGGCATGGGAAACATATGTTAACATTGCCAAAGCAAGTGAAGTAGATAATATACAAAAGTGAAATAAACAATAAAAATGAACAGTAAATATTACACTGTTGTATTATGTATCTATACAGTGTTCTCTCTCTCGCTCACTATCTTTCTCTCTGTTCTTGAGTAGAGGACACTTACTGGTATCCCCCATTACCCAACTCTGATCCCTCAACCCTCCTGGACAGTTTGCATGTGTGTGTGTTATAGGAGCTGTTATTAGTCTCTGTCTGACACTCTATGCAATGTAGAGAGTCCTACAGTAGGAGAGGAGAAGAAAGAGAGTGGGAGAGAAAGGAGTGATTGAGGTTCTTCATGAGTCATTCCCAATGAGAGCATAGGGAGGCACTGATGGGTAGCCTCTCTCTCATCCCCCCTCTCTCCCCTTCCCTCTCCATGTCAATCGCCCCTTCCCTCTCCATGTCAATCGCCCCTGTCTCTCTCTCTCTCAATTAAATTCAATTCAAGGGGCTTTATTGGCATGGGAAACGTGTTGACATTGCCAAAAGCAAGTGAGGTAGATAATATACAAAAGTGAAATAAACAATAAAAATTAACAGTAAACATTACACATACAGAAGTTTCAAAACAATAAAGACATTACAAATGTCATATTATGTACAGTATATATACAGTGTTGCAACGATGTACTTCTCAGGAAGTACTCTGTCCCCCCCCACCCACCTTCCTCTCCAGGTCAATCTCCCCTGTGTATCTCTCTGCCTGCAAGCACTCTTGCCCCCCATCACCCCTCCCCTCCCCCTCCTACATTATCAGCTGCTGGCTGTGGGAGGGATTAAAAGCTGACTTTCTGGTCACTCAGTGCTGACAGATGCTGACTGCAGCCTATACATAGACTGTGATAATGTGATGAGAACACTCATTCTGTACACACACCAGACAAGGTAGAGCACAGTACAGTCTGTAGATATAGCTAGTATACTAACATGCAGAACCTCACACGACCATCACATGCAAGCATGCTCACAAGCAGGGTGGAAAATGTACTTTTTGGTCTACCAGCCACTGTGGCAGGTAGATCAAATAATATATATATATTTTTACCAATCAAAATATTGTTTTCGCCATAATTACATCAACGTCACAACAAGGAAAAACAGATGATATATTACTTCATTTCATTTTTATCATTTTTATCAACTGCGTATTTTAACCAATGTATGTTAAAATAAATAATTTAGATACAATAGTTAAAACATATAAACAGTTCTACAACTGAACATCAAGAATAAAAAAGTGCCACAGCATAGAGCCCTGCCACAAAATGCTGAGTGATACGGCTTATTTATTATTATAGTTCAGGGCTCTATGCTGACATTTTTAAAAGGCTACATGATGTGCTCCTAAGTAGAAAGGTAGAAGCACACAGATGAACCTAGGAAAACAATTAAAATATTTCTGTGTTTTAATTATAAAAAATTACAAAAAGTTCATGAATAAGCGTTTTTGGGAGTGATCCATGCTCAATCAAGCGCATTCATTAGGTGTGAGAAACATTTTCAGCTGCCCCTTTTAAGGGACGGGCAGTTACCGTGGTAATTTGGGCACTTGCTTTGCTATGTCTTCCTAGCAGCAGACAGTTGCAGCAAACTCAAACTAACATCGAAAAACAATCTAGCGTATAAACAAACTGACGTAACTGGCAAATAAAAAGGAGGACAAAGTCACACTTTAGTAGCCCTTCCTGTCATTTCGATCAACTTAAACATGTGGGCTTTGGATTTTTTTAATGTTCCCAATTGCTCTGGAGAAATAGACGTTCTTAATGTCCAACCCTGCTCACAAGGGACAGTATGTGTACCCACCAGTGGAGGCCGGTGGGAGGAGCTATAGGAGGACGGGCTCATTTTAATGGCTAGAATTGAATAAATGGAGCGGTATCAAACACATCAAACACGTAGAAACCACATGTTTGACTCCATTCCATGAATTCCATTCAGCCAATACAATGAGCCTGTCCTCCTATAGCTCCTCCCTCAGCTTCCTCTGGTACCGACTCACCCTATAGACTCATAGACATAATACACACAGCCATATGTGTGGCAAATGACACATGCAAACTCATGCACGCACACACACACAGTGTGTTACTGTACCAGTTTGTTGAAGCCCAGAGCTCTGAGGGCCTGTTTGATTGCAGTGAGACGGTCTCTACTCTGAGTTGAAGCTGAGGCCACAGGAGGGGAGTCTTCTGCGGGAACACCTGCACTCAGGTACCTTGAAGACACAGACAGAGACCAGTGAGAGACAGCTATCACACTATACACCACAGACATGATCAACTACAGGTTGAGAAGAGCAGCAGGTAACAACACCAGAGAGAGAGTTCACACATTACAGACATACTGCACTGACTAGATATCACTGAGGGACTAAAGAAATAATATTTGACCCTGAAACAAGAAAGCATGTCAAAAGGTCATTTAAAGCATGGTGGTTGAGCAGGTATTCTCACGCTGAGTTATTTGTAACCAGTCACAGCAATCTCCTGCTGAGAAAGCGAGGGAGGGGAGGGGGCGAGAGATGGGGTCCCCAAATGGGCTAGAGTCGGAGGGCTTTTGATCACGCAGTCACAGCATTAAATCAGAGGCTGTAGCGTGCATACCAGGGCTCAAAACCCGCATCTAGGTCACTGGATATCAGACAGGGATGCTATCACACACCACAACACACACACGTACACGCACACTAACACACACACATTTTACAAACTCAGCATGAGACACCATCTCTTCCTCTTGCTAGCAGGTGACTGAGGGGGGTCTCTCACCCAGATTGAACCAGTTTCCTTCCCCAAATGTTAAAACATTTTACAAACTCAGCATATCTTCCTATATTACTGTAATTTGCATGGCCTTATTACCTGTGAGACAGGACATTGTTGAGGTACAGACTTGTGAGAGAGGACGTTGTTGAGGTACAGACTTGTGAGAAAGGATGTTTTTGAGGTACAGGCCTGTGAGACAGGACATTGTTGAGGTACAGGCCTGTGAGACAGGACGTTGCTGAGGTATAGACCTGTGAGACAGGACGTTGTTGAGGTACAGACCTGTGAGACAGGACGTTGTTGAGGTACAGACCTGTGAGACAGGATGTTGTTGAGGTACAGACCTGTGAGACAGGACGTTGTTGAGGTACAGACCTGTCAGACAGGACATTGTTGAGGTACAGACCTGTGAGACAGGACATTGTTGAGGTACAGACCTGTGAGACAGGACGTTGTTGAGGTACAGACCTGTGAGACAGGACGTTGTTGAGATACAGACCTGTGAGACAGGACATTGTTGAGGTACAGACCTGTGAGACAGGACGTTATTGAGGAACAGACCTGTGAGACAGGACGTTGTTGAGATACAGACCTGTGAGACAGGACGTTGTTGAGGTACAGACCTGTGAGACAGGACGTTATTGAGGTACAGACCTGTGAGACAGGACGTTGTTGAGGTACAGACCTGTGAGACAGGACGTTGTTGAGGTGTAGGGCACTCTTCTCTTCAGGCGACAGGCCTTCAGCCATCAGGTAGAAGATGTTGAAGTTGTGTTGCTGACGAGGCAGGTGGACCACCCGGGACTTCTCCAACATGTATGTGTATATCCGCGCTAAACACACACACACACACACACACACACACACACACACACACACACACACACACACACACACAAAATGTAATCCACATAATAACACATGCTCTGTCAATAAACTTTAAACCATATGTAACCAGTAGTGGAGGAACACACCTACTGTAAAAACACCTATATAAACCTACACACACATTGTAATCTTAACAGAGTTATCCATTAAGATACCACTCTCAAGATTCTTAAACCCAGGCCACAGACCAAATTATCAAACCAAAAACCTGAGTGTCCTTAAGTCAAATTCATCTTTCATACACAGCCGTATGAGTAAATCAATTTATCTATTTCAATGTGGTTCTGTAGGAATGACAGAAATTGAAGCCTGACAGGTTTACTCATAGAGTTATACTTCCCTCTGTTGGCCATACATCAAACTGCCTTTTAATTATAAAGAGTACATTGACAGCATGGGCACAGAAAAGAACAATGAGACAGATATTTCATTAGATGTATATATATATATAAATCCGCTTGGCGTTTCCACAATACTAAATATGGTAATATGATAGTGAGCGGAAGCCTAGTAACCGGCAGTGGGAGAAGATGGAAGAAGATTGATTTTGGCCAAAATTCTGTTAATTTTTGTCTTTGATTAAATATTTGATCTCAATACAGTTTCCTGTTCCCAAAACTAGAATCAATTACAACGTTTGTAGATTTTACCCTTTGCCAAAGTTGTAAATAATCACATTATTTTGAAGGAGTGCAAAGGTGAATTGAGTTATTGCACAAGCACACTTCACTGAGTAGGCGTTCCCTAACAGAAGCATGCATGTTGTATGCTAGAACGGGCCAATAGGATCTCACCAGCTCACGCTGGGCTGTGCCCACCTCCTTGCTTGTTCTGCCCACGATGACTCACTTGTTCCCATTGGAAATGACAGGCTGTGGTCTATCTTGGTTTAGTTATAATGTGATTTTCTATGAGGGTGTAGTTAGTGGTGTATTAATCTGAGTAGACATTGAGTAGTGTAGTTAGTAAGTCCCTTTGTTAGTTATAGAACAACCCCCTGAATAAAGTTGTAGTAGTCTGTACCTCTGAGTAGTGTCTTTCTCTTGTCACAGTACTGCAGGCTGAGTAGTTTGATGACGCGACTGGAGTTGTCATTCATGGGAGTCTTGGCATGACCAAACGCCTCCAGGATACAGTTCACCTACAAGCCACCACATAATATATAGAGAGACAGTGTAATATACTGTACAATACAACCATCAATATATCCACTGTCACTTTCTGGGTTGGACATATTCATAATTATTTTTAGAGAATACATTTTTATACAGCTAAGACATGCATTGGTGATGGCATGTTCATAGATACACAATTGTGTTAATGTGAACTAATATACCTAGGTAATTTGATTCACGGAAGTTTTCTGAAGCAGGTGCGTGAGTGTGAATTACCGCCTGCCGCAATGACTTCTGACTGTCGCAATACAACTTCTTTCCACCAGGGGACAATATATCCCCACTGACTGATTGTCACACTCATCTATCTGTCCCTCTGTGCTCTCTAAGTGTTGACCCAGATATGTTATCTCGCACCAACCCATGACTTCATCTGTGTAGATACAGTTCCACTATAGCCAAGCAAGAGCTTTTCTCTCCTCCCTGTTCAACAATGATGTGTACCTCTGAGTTGTTAAGGTCATAACAGAAAGTCTAATGAAAAAGTGCCCGGTTTGTAATAAGGAGCACTGCTAGGACTATCAAATAGCAAGAAAGTGTTCATCTTCAGTCATTCAGTGTAATAATACTCCCCTAGCATGCTAGACAACAAGAAAACCATTAGAATTCGGACAAAATGTCGATGTAAGGTTGAATGCACTGACAGTAGTCCTTGCTCTTACTAAAGGGCTCATTTAATCCACTGCTTCCAGACAAGACTGGTTTAATACAGTATCATTGCAATTGATCACTGCATATAAAACTTTCTCACACAATGTCCTAATCATAATGGCTTTTCATATAATGGTCGCTATGGTCATTTCCTGTCCCATTGTACTCTATGTTCTCCTTCAATGGGTCTCACCAGTATGCTTTGAATCCGCGGCCAGAAACGATCGCTGAGCACCTCTCACTGTCCAAGGTGAGAGGAGTAATAAGAGAATCGACAGCATTTAGATACTATGGCTTCCTCTCGGGGACAAATGGGCCAATCACAAACACAATGGGCTTGTGTCATCATACAGAACCTAGCGATGGCTATCAAGGAAATAAAAGGACTTGTACCAACCTAGGGGTTTTGATGTAAAGGCCAGCGTGCTAACACAGATCATTTGGTCCGCGAATCCATATCTCAAATCACTACACCACAGGGACTCTGTAACAGTGGACTGAACACCCACTGAGCTAGTCTGTCTGTCATGTTCTATTCAACTTCCATTGTCCTCCAAGAGTGGATTCATATTTTTAAGACAACCAGGGCCAGAGTAAACCAGACTCACTTGATTCATCCTGGGCTCAAGAGAGAAGCCTTTGGGGCTGGACCTCACTGCCAGGTGTCTCACTATGTGTTTACAAGCCTCTGTCTTCCCAGAACCACTCTCCCCACTGCAGAAAGAGAGAGAAACACAGAGAGATAGAGAGAGAGGTAGAGATAGAGGCTTGTTAATGTAGTAAGGGTGATTAGACATACGTAGCAAAAGAAAATGACAGATGTGTGTGGCTGTCGGTGTCCATGCAAGGGTGGGAATATCTGTGTCTGTGAGTGTATCCATGTGTGTCAACATTGTGAATGGTCTCAGGTGAATGGGTGTGTTGTGTGGCGTGAGTCATCTGGGTGTAGCCCAGGCTCCTATCTGTCACATCCGTCAAACTCCTCCACCCGCCTGACATCACTCCTCTGGGGTACCATTTCTCTTTCTCATCCCCCCATCCCATTCACAATCTTGCAACTAGTCATTACAATGGTATTGTTTATCAAGTGGACACTATCATAACAACTTAGCCTGTGGTGATAATGCAGGTGCTCTGTTACTTTTTAGAAACATTTTGTAATGAATTTTCTTTCTTTATTCTAGTGAAGGCCACTGAAAGTGAAGACCTATGGACGTTTCTTTGGGTTAGTGGAGATGGCAAGTGGAGCTCATGGTCATATGTACTCTTCATTTAGTTGCCCCTCTAGCATCCACTCACTGGGCATCTCACGGAGGTCATTCAGGTTAGGTTGATCCATTCACTGGCCATCTCACTGAGGTCATTCAGGTTAGGTTGACCCATCTACCTGGCATCTCACTGAGGTCATTCAGGTTAGGTTGACCCATCCACCTGGCATCTCACTGAGGTCATTCAGGTTAGGTTGATCCATCCACCTGGCATCTCACTGAGGTCATTCAGGTTAGGTTGATCCATTCACTGGCCATCTCACTGAGGTCATTCAGGTTAGGTTGACCCATCAACCTGGCATCTCACTAAGGTCATTCAGGTTAGGTTAATCCATCCACCTGGCATCTCACTGATGTCATTCAGGTTAGGTTGATCCACCCACCTGGCATCTCACTGAGGTCATTCAGGTTAGGTTGATGCATCTCACTGAGGTCATTCAGGTTAGGTTAATCCATCCATTGGGCATCTCACTGAGGTCATTCAGGTTAGGTTGATCCATCCATTGGGCATCTCACTGAGGTCATTCAGGTTAGGTTAATCCATCCATTGGGCATCTCACTGAGGTCATTCGGGTTAGGTTGACTGTGGTGAACTACACTCATCTGCTCCATGGGGGACTTAACCTAACAGTTGGACATACTGTAAGATCTGTCTAACTACACAACATGGATACACACACACACACACACACACACACACACACACACACACACACACACACACACACACACACACACACACACACACACACACACACACACACACACACACACACACACACACACACACACACACACACACACACACACACACACACACACACACACACGCAGAGCAGAGACCAGCTACGTTACACAGATGGCAGATGGCTTTAGGACGTAATTTAAGCCCCAACTAATGACAGCACTGTGTGTATTTGTGTGTGTGTGTGTGTGTGTATGTGATTTTGTCCTCTTATTAATGACCCTGCTGAGAGTATGAACACAGCAGTTTACCTCTCTTTTCATTTACAGAGCTTTATTAGAATTTAAGGGTGTTTTGTGCTTCTGAGCATGTGCCCAGGGATCATGTGTACTGAATGTATATGATTGTGTAGGTGTGTGTACCCTGCCCTTGAGGCACCTAACATTTTGACTGCCTCCAGCCCAGTGGAGCATGGAAGACTGCAAATTAGGTGTGTGTGATGAATAGCCAGTGGCCGAAATGCATTAACTTGCTGCCAGATCCGTTGCGACTCAGCATGAACGTTGGTGGAGAGCCGTAACGGGTTTAATTGCAATCAGGAAGCTGCCTCCATCCAGCCAGGCCCCTGAAGCCATTCATTTTTCTGTGATCGTTTAACAGGTCTGGGCCGAGACTAAGGCTCATTAATCTCTCTGGGAGCATTTAACTGACCTGCAGGGGTGGGTTTGAACAAACTGGGCAGTGGTCCTCACTTCACCATTCACCTACTCTAAATCATTTACTGATGCTGAGTTAACAATCTACATTTCCATTTTAGTCATTTAGCAGATGCTCTTATCCAGAGTGACTTACAATTAGTGCATTCATCTAGATGCTACAACAACATATCACACAATAAGTACATTTTCCCTCAACAAAGTATTTATCAGCAAAATCACTGCTAGTGGGAAAAGAGGAGGGGGGGTGTGAAAATGATTTAAGAAACTCTTCAAAGGGGGGCGTGAAAATGATTTAAGAAACTCTTCAAAGGGGGGTGTGAATATTATTTAAGAAACTCTTCAAAGGGGGGCGTGAAAATTATTTAAGAAACTCTTCAAAGAGGGGGGGAATGATTTAAGATAATCATCAAAGAGGGGGGGAATGATTTAAGATAATCATCAAAGAGGGGGGGGGGGGTGATTTAAGATAATCATCAGAGGGGGGGGGGGAATGATTTAAGATAATCATCAAAGAGGGGGGAGGGGGAGGCCATATTGGCATGTATATTGGCATACTCACAGAGGCCATATTGGCATGTATATTGGCATACTCACAGAGGCCATATTGGCATGTATATTGGCATACTCACAGAGGCCATGTGTTTAGTGAGTGTGTGTGTTTGTGTATGTGTATGTGTGTGTGTGTGCACATTTGTGCATCCATTTGAATGTGTGTGTGTTTTTTCTCTTTCTGTGCTTGCGTGTACCTGAGGATGAAGCATTGCGGGCGTCGCTCCTGCAGCATCATGTGGTAGGCCCTCTCTGCTGAGGAGAAGATGTGAGGAGGCAGAGAGGAGCACAGACGCCCTGAAGAACTCAGATACAACTGACTCACCTGACAGAGAGAGAGAGAAAACATAAGTGTCATAATCCTTAACAGTTACAGCCCATTCTTACATGACACACTGACATGCACGCACACACCCGCACGCATGTACGCACACACCACTTGGTTTCATCCTTATACAGATCTAACCTGCGTATACTTTTACAAGTGTGTGTCAGAGGAGACTGGTGGGAGGAGCTATAGGAGGAAGGGCTCAATGAAATGGCTGGAACGCAGTCAAATATGTGGTTTCCATAAGTTTGTGTTTGATACCGTTCCATTCCAGCCATTACAATGAGCCCGTCCTCCTATAGCTCCTCCCACCAGCCTCCTCTGGTGTGTGCGGAACACAGCACTCTGACAAAGTGTGGCTTACAACTCACCAGTCCTGCACTATGGCCACGTAAACCAACAGTCAGAAACAGACAGAGCAATTAGTGGTTAGTTGAAACGGTCTGACTCAGTGTATTGAGGTGGCGTTTTAAAAGGCAGTGTTTCAAAGACTGTTTCATGCTGCTAGTCTACTAGTGTTAAGCTTATCTATTCTCATAGGCTGCACTGTAGAAATATAAAACAGGAGTACACATTGTATGCCATGCCTCGGCCTGTACCACTGACTAAACACATTGATTTAGCAGAACATCAAACAGACTAATAGCTGAATGCTGACACTGGGCTGGACTGTGTCTGACTGACTGAATGCCACTTAGATCAGACGGGCATGGACGCAATGGTGAGAAGGATGGGGGAGAGAGAAAAGGGATGGAGAAAGAGTGGGAGGAAGAGAGGGAAGGGAGGGGCAGGAGCAGGAGCAGAGATAGCTTTGTCTGACTGTTGGAGGACATCTGAAGGACAGAGCAGCGGAGTTTGAGTTTGTGTAAAATACATACAGAGGAGGAAAGCAGAGAAGGAGGGGATGGGCAATGGAAAAAAAGAGAAAATACACACATATGCCACCCTGTCACTTGGTTGCCATACAGAGAACACACACACCTACATGTTGCCCTGAAGCCTTACACAACAGCCATTAAATCCTCCCCCACACCTAGTGTATTATATTTCAAGGGTTTCTGTGGCACCAATCATGTACAGTACAGCGTGGCTTCTCTCCACTCCTGTGCTAGCCTGAGACACATCAAACACTACATACAATGCCCACAAGCTCCCTATCCCAACCCAAGCCAAGCCCCACAAACCCAACCCCTAAACAAACATTACCCAGTCCAGCAAGCCCCAAAAACCCAGCTCCAAATATCACACCACTCTGCCCAGCCCTTGCCACAGTACCAAACTCATCCTCTGATCCCTTTCTCAAGCCAGACTCAATCAAGCCCCAGGCAGTCCCCAACCCCAAACGTCTGCCCCATCACAGAGCAGATGTGAGTGGGATTGGAGGGGAGGAGAGGAAGGGGGTTGTTTTTTGGTGGAAGGGGTAGACAGACATCAGAGGGTAACAGCCTGTTAGCAGCAGCTCACACATGTTGTGACATATGTCTCTCTCACTCTCTCAGGTGGAGTGTGCGTGCGAGGCTTGGGTGTGTGTTAAATTCTGCCAGATTTGAGGTACAGATATGGGGGGAGCGATGGAACTGCCAGGGGAGTCAGGCAGCTGTCCGAAACCAAGCTAGGGGTACCCCACCCCCTCCACACACACACCTCCTAAACCCCCGTTTGATGGGCAAACTCTCAGCTGCCATTAGGGCAGTGGGCTGAGTGATGATTGTCATCTTGTCATATTCTATTTCTTCAGACAGTGAGCACAGATTGTCCCACTGATGTGACTATTCAGCTGTCATTGCTATTGTAGACACACAAGGCATGGTATGGCAAACACACCCCATGTGAGGTACGGCAAACATAGCCTACTATAGGTTAAACCTGTGTCAGAAATAACTAAGAGGGATTACATGTGTACTTTATGTTAAGACTGAAATAGACATGTTTCTGTCAGCGTTAAGTAAATGCACGTCTGATACAGTAAGATGTGGTGGCATTACATAAATGCCTGTCTAGGCTACAGCCCAGCAGATATACAGTGTGTGTGTGTGTGTGTTTTTCTGAACAGGATCTCTCCCTGGCCTAGCTAGTGTATAGTGCAGAGTCAGCCCTCCACTGTATATCACTGACAGGAAGACACTACATTATTAATGGACCACATCAAGGCCCACTTCATCCATTCATAATAAACTAATTATACACACAACAGGAAACTCAATACACACACACACACACCACATACTGTTAACATATTCTCTGTGTTATATTGACAAGATACATTATAGTGTATATACAAATACAAAACATAAAGATACACCCTAGCTAGAGGAAAATAAAGACAAAATGTATGTGTTTGTGTCAGCCTAACCGCTAGAAACAGATGTTCATTTTGGATGTTTGAAAAGGTCCTGATAATGTCGTAGGCACAATTATTTGTAATTTTTTTTAAATCACTGCACTGGGCACAAACTCATGATGCTCGGAGCCGAAGCACTGGCACTGCACTGGGCACAAACTCATGATGCTCGGAGCCGAAGCACTGGCACTGCACTGGGCACAAACTCATGATGCTCGGAGCCGAAGCACACTGCTTTGACTGCTCATACTGTGCTATGGCATTTTTAGAAGCTCCAGCAAATATTGAGAATACTTGATGATACTTAATGGTATGAGGTCAGTTGATTTGCAGTGCCCTCCCCAAACCATCGCCCTAACCTTAACCACTAGGAATGAATGCCTAAACTGTTAACCTTTGAGTTGTTTCTGTTCTAACCCTGTAACCACGTGGAATTAAACCTGTAACCATGCGGAATTAATACATAAAAAATAGACGTTCATCCATAATACAGTGGTTTGCGGATGTATTCATCCCCCTTGGCATTTTTCCTATTTTGTTGGTTTGTAATCATTTGATTTACACAACATTCCTACCACTTTGAAGAGGAAAACTATTTTTTCTTGTGAAACAAACAAGAAATAAGACAACAAAAAAACAGAGAACTTGAGTGTGCATAACTATTCACCCCCCCAAAGTCAATACTTTGTAGAGCCACCTTTTGCAACAATTACAGCTGCAAGTCTCTTGGGGTATGTCTCTGTAAGCTTGGCACATCTAGCCACTGGGATTTTTGCCCATTCTTCAAGGCAAAACTGCTCCAGCTTCAAGTAGGATGGGTTCCGCTGGTGTATAGCAATCTAAGTCACACCACAGATTCTCAATTGGTCTGGGCTTTGACTACGCCATTCCAAGACATTTAAATGTTTCCCCTTAAACCTCTAAAGTGTTGCTTTAGCAGTATGCTTAGGGTCATTGTTGTGCTGGAAGGTGAACTTCTGTCACAGTCTCAAATCTCTGGAAGACTGAAACAGCTTTCCCTCAAGTCCCTGTATTTAGCGCCATCCATCATTCCTTCAATTCAGACCAGTTTCTCAGTCCCTACCGATGAAAGATATTCCCACAGCATGATCCTGCCACCCCCATGGATGGTGTTCTCGGGGTGATGCGAAGTGTTGGGTTTGTGCCAGACATAACGTTTTCCTTGAAGGCCAAAAAGCTACATTTTAGTCTCATCTAACCAGAGTACCTTCTTCCATTTGTTTGGGGAGTCTCCCACATGCCTTTTGGCAAACACCAAACATGTTTGCTTATTTTTTCTTTAAGCAATGGCTTTTTTTCTGGCCCCTCTTCCGTAAAGCCCAGCTCTGTGGAGTGTACGCCTTAAAGTGGTCCTATGGACAGTCTCTTTGTTGCCTCTCTGATTAATGCCCTCCTTGCCTGGTTCATGAGTTTTGGTGGGTGGCCCTCTCTTGGCAGGTTTGTTGTGGTGCCATATTCTTTCCATTTTTTAATAATGGATTTAATGGTGCTCTGTGGGATGTTCAAAGTTTCTGATAAAAAAAAAAATTCAACCCAACCCTGATCTGTACTTCTCCAGAACTTTGTCCCTGACCTGTTTGGAAATCTCCTTGGTCTTCATGTTGCCACTTGCTTGGTTGTGCCCCTTGCTTACTGTTGTTACAGACTCTGGAACAGGTGTATATATACTGAGATCATGTGACACTTATATTGACCACAGGAAGACTTATTTAACTACTTATGTGACTTCTGAAGATAATTGGTTGCAGCAGATCTTATTTAGGGAATTCATAGCAATGAGGTTGAATACATACGCAAGAACAAACCTTTCCGTTTGACATTTTTTGTAATTTTACTTCACCAATTTGGACTATTTTGTGTATGTCCATTACATGAAATCCAAATAAAAATCTATTTAAATTAAAGGTTGTAATGCAACCAAATAGAAAAAACGCCAAGGGGGATGAATACTTTTGCAAGGCACTGTATGTCAAATGTTGAAGGGACACAATGAGATCTTGTTGGTTACTGTATAGTGTGTACTCACCAGTGAAGAGTAAATGGGGAGCTCTTTGTTAGGATTGACCAGGAGGAGAATGTGCCCGATGTAGGTCTGAAAAAAATCACTTGCATTACTTCTTTAACCAAAGAGACATACAGTGAGTGAAATGCATCTCGTTAATAAAATAATGGATTATTACAGTTGAAATAGTGTAATATCAGGGGTATACATCTCATCCTGATCTATTGGCGTTGAGGCATCTTGTCTTGACCTGAAACATGGTCAAACTACCAGCCACTAAACTCCTGGGGTAAACACAGAAGTTCACAAAGCCCCATCCCTTTCATGGAGCCTGAAGGTCAACTTAGCACTAACTAAATCCCTTCCCCAAACACAACGAGGGATGGGAGAGGCCTGTGTCAGCACTAATGCTATGGCAAACATGACAACAAACACCATTATGAGGATAACAAAACTCTTCACAAAAGTATTCTCCCACGCTGCCACAGCGTTGGATATGCTCATTCCCAAATACACGCTCCTGGGGCATGTGTACTCTTTGGCGAACAAGGAAGTGTGATAGAGGTAAGAAAGGCTTTTCTAATGATAACTAAAATTACTAAAACATAGTCAACAATATTACTGTGATGAGCTTCAGGGGTTCACGGGATATGGCTGAGACATATGAATAGAATATGTTGCCAAATAGCGGTCTGCTCGGACATGAGACCCTGTCAACGTTTGAAAAAAAATCGGTGCAACATGTAATCAACTTGACATTTAACGGCGACTAACGCTACAAATCACTTAAAAAACATTACCACCAAAACCCCTTTGAATAAACAGAAATAGCAAAAACTGCATGGAGATAGAGAGGTATTCTTATTCTATTTCAATAGCTATTCCTTCTTCCAACACACAGACCCTGAGGCTGTTTAGATAGGCTACTAACTGCCAAAATCCCTTCCTCTGACTGAGACATACAGTAAACCCTCACCCTTACAGCTACTACTGTACAGTTACAAGCTGCTAGCCCTACCTCCCACACAAATACCCTGAGGTTGGCTAATTGCTAAACGCTAACCTTCTGTCCCCTAGGAGTGCCCTGCTGGGGTTGGATAGGACGTGTTATCACTAAAACGCTAACATGCTGCTTTGCCTATCCTCAGGCCTGGGCTGAAGGTTAATGAGTTTCAAAGTTACCCACACACACTGTTCTAAGGTCAGTTTTGCATTTTAACCTCTAATGGCAGGATTAGATTATTCTAGATCTGTGTCAGGGGGTAACTTTAATGCAAAGCAAGTTAACTGTGACCCTTACACTTAATCACATGCTCTCAATCTCATATAGTAGCATCAAGAACAAACTGAAATTCCACTCCCTCACAACCACCATCAAATCCTCCCAACTGTCATCCATCCCTCCCACAACCCTCTCCAGTCCCTGGGCTTGGCTGTGTACCATCCCTCCATCCCAGCACAAAGCAGCAGGCTGGAGCCCAGTCATCAAAGTCCCAGTCTCTGACCACCCTGCTGGGGAGCATATGGAACATTACAATGGCTTTGTCCTCCCTCTCCTCCATCTCTTCCCTCTCTCCATGGTTTCCTCTCTCTCTCCCTCCTCCACCTCATGCTCCTCTCTCATCCGCCTCCTCTCTCCATGCTCTCTTCCTCCTCTTCTTCCTCCTCCTCCTCCTCGCCCAATATCCTTATCTTTTCCCATCATCTCTTTCTTTCTTTCCCTTCTCCTCATCTCATTCTATCCCCCTCTTCTCTATCCTCTCTCAATCTACCTCCTCCTCTCTTACCTCCCCTCCATATCTAACCAGCCAGTCTCTCCTCCATCTGTAGTTCAGTAACAACAGGCTATTGAAGCCTCTTCACACACAGTGATGAGAATAACCAGGCTGTTCCACATTGATCTGGCTCCTGTCTTTAAACAGCACAGTCTCTCATGCTGAGCTATAGACCAGACAATAGACTCAGGGAGATTGGGACAATGAAAGGTGGTTAGAATGACCAGAAGCCGAAAGGAAAAGGGGTGTACAGTATTTCTTATAAATGCAGTCATGGATTTCTTCCATCGAACCAAACCAGCATTGATTCTCCAAAATAGGAAATGTCTATTTTGTGTATGTATAATGTGGGTGTCGGTGTATCCGTGCATGTCCATGTGGCTCTAGTAGTTACAGTATATTCATCCCCCCAGCCATGACTCAAAGTCTCTGGGCAGCAGACAGTGAGTCTCCTGGGCCACCTTCCAGACACCAGGCCCTGGCCAGAGCTCACACAAATCCATCACACAACAGCCACTATCCCAGAACAGAGAGCTGAGAGGGGGTTGGAAGACTGACTCAAAGAACGTACCACCCCTACAACTCACACTAGCACAGTTACCATTGCCTGGCCTGGCAACAGAGAGACCAAAAACAGGACTCCCTCCCCTGTCCCAGCCATTGCCAAAACCACCCATCTCTGTCACTGGCCTGCTGGGCTGGAGGGTGCTGGTTCGCCTCCCCAGCTCTGAATCTGGGCAGAGTCAAGGGGAAAGACTGCCCATTGTCCAAGCTGACATCTCATACATCACTCCAATTGTATGTCAGGGTGTCCATGTGTGAATGAGTGTGTGTGTGTGTGTGTGTGTGTGTGTGTGTGTGTGTGTGTGTGTGTGTGTGTGTGTGTGTGTGTGTGTGCATGTTTGTGTGCATGTTTGTGTGTGTGTTCTACCTACATAAATCTGGTCATTGCCAAAGCGTTTCTGCATCTCGTAGAGCAGGCTGCTGTTTGTGAGTTCACTGAGAGACGCCAGGTCATCATTAGGCGCTGGAGGCATCAGCTTCACCTGCAACACAACACCGCACAGGTTACCATAGCAACCACACATGGATTTGGTGCATGTGCACACTTTTTCATACTGTACATGTAAACTTTTCTGTAGTAGAGATGTGAAGTATATAGCAGTAGTGCACATATTGAGTGTACACTTAGATGTAGTGCAGATATTGATTGTACTTGCCTGCTCTAGTTTGCTGTAGGGTCCTGTAGGTCCCTCCAGACCGTTGTCCAGTGAGGGTTGTCGGCTCAGCCCCCCTCCCACCTCACTGAACATGGCACACCTCTCCAACAGACTGTCCCTCTTAGCGAGGGACATGGACAGGGGGGTTCTACAGGGTAGGGGTGGGGGTAATAGGATTACTACGGGTATCATTTGCTTTTGAATACTGATATCGAAACACACTTGAACTATAATTAATGCATAATATAGATAAGTGAGGTCATTTGATCATTTGATGAGTTGATAAAAACTCACAGGTTCTTGACGAGGATGGTGTGGTCGTGTGCGCCTCCATCGTAGCGCTCATCTGAAGGTGGCGGGGGGACAGAGGGGTCCTTCAGTCTCTCTACCCAGCATTCCTCTGCTCTCAGCAGCATAGCCATGATGTGGTCCGATGCTGCTATGCCTGGAACCAGGACAGAGAGCAAAGGGGATTCATTTAAGAGAGTAACCACTAAGAGTTAACAATGAGAAAGACTGTTTTCACCTCTCTGTCAGACTGTTACAGATGTATTAGTTGGTAAGCTTTATAAACCGGGTAGTTTGGGTCCTATATGCTAATTGGCTGAAACATTGTAGCCATGTATATCAGACAATATACCACACGTATGACGCAAAAATACTTGTTTACTGCTCAATTAATGTTGGTAATCAGTTTATAATAGCAATAAGACACATCAGAGGTTTGTGGTATTTAAACTTGCTTAAAGAAGCAGTCGGGGATCTTAAAATAAGAACTTCCAAATTCATAACATATTGTACAAATTTGAATTTGTAACATTTCATACAAATTGCACCAAAAAAAGATAACATATCGTAAGCAATGGATGACGTAGTACAGAATTACCAGAGACTCGTTTTGGCTGGTGAACACTGCTTTCAAAATGGCCGGTTGAAATGATACATGACCTCTGGAGCATCACTTTAATTATAGTGGTCAAAAGACATTTAAGTCACTGATGGTTACTTTCAGTACTTTCAATCATATCTAGCTTGCAAACATGTGGAATGTTGCGTAGACATTGACTTTGAACACCAGCCAGTCAACGAGACACATAAAATGTCCTCCAAGATCAATAAGCTTAACATTAACGACAAGTAATATAGACGTATCATCCAAAGTTCTGAATCATTCTAGGCTAATTCACTAAGGGCCTTGTCCTAACCCACTGACCCCACCCCACATCCATATGGATGTGCCTGTGCAGAGTGCAAAGCCCTTGGAGGACCTATCCATCTGAGCTTCAGAGACAGGGGGAGTTAAGATACCCTCAGTCTTTAATGAGGTCTAAAAGGGCACAGGGGAGGAGTACGGCTACTGTATATCTCCTCTTTTATTTCATAGAGAGTGACAACCCCCTAGACACCCATATCTCCCCCCTCTCGCTCTCGCTCTCGCCCCCCTCGCTCACACACACACACACACACACACACACACACACACACACACACACACACACACACACACACACACACACACGTTGCGGGGGGGGGGGGGGGGGGGGGCTTTAAGTGAGAAATATGTGATTCTCTCTGTCTCCCTGTGTTGTCAAATCTATCCCTGAGTTAAGCCTACATGTTAGAATGGACTATAGATTACTGCTAGAGAGTCTGTGTTGTGATTACACCAGGGGATGGGATGGAGAAAGGAGGGGGCCGCAATAGGCCTAAAGTATCTCACACTATGATGGGGAGGTTGGTATGGAGAACATGAGTCTCTCTCCTCTGCTTCCATAATTGAGGTCAACTGATGTTCAATGCTTGAGACAGTCTTTACATTACACACTACAATTGCAAAGTTTCATTAGCCATTCTCTGGGGGTTTCAAAGACATTGCATTTCAACATTGCTGTTGCACTTCTGCTAACACATTTGGTTGCTAAGAAGCAGCTCTTGTAGAATGTTGTCCATAGTAGGACTGGAATGATACCAGTATTGCGATGCACGTTAGTATCGTGGTGGCAAGGAAACAGAACATCAAGCGGATTTCACTTCTTCAGGAAAATAGCCCTAATGTTGGAAACAAACATCATTTATTTATATACCAAGCACACAATATTTTATGTACAGCAGGTTTTTGAGTTTGGCCTGCTTCGTGTTTTTTTTTTTGCCAAATAAAAATGATTGCGATAATGGTATCGTCACAGACCTAGTCCATAGCTGCTCAAAGAACAAAGTCTACTTTCCCTGAGGAGTCTTATATGTGTTGTTCAGCTAGGGAGCCCAGGGCTATAGACAGGTAAGACATAACATCAGTATCAGCAGGAGAGTGTCTGTTAATAGATACGTCTCTGTAGACAGAGAAAATAGAACCTACATGAGCTCTACTGTCTATGTGTTATAGCAAACAGCGACTAGGAGCAAAAGTCTCTCAACTCCTCACACACACACACACACACGTTACAGTCTTATTCTAAAATTTATAAAAATATGTTTTTTTTCTCAGCAATCTATACACAATACCCCATAATGACATCACAATACCCCATAATGACATCACAATACCCCATAATGACAAAGCGAAAACAGTTTTTTAGAAATGTTTGCACATTTATTAAAAATCAAAAACATAAATACCTTATTTACATAAGTATTGAGACACTTTGCTATGAGACTCGAAATTAAACTCAGGTGCATCCTGTTTCCATTGACCATCCTTGAGATGTTTAATTAAAGGTCCCAAAGACCACAGTGACCTCCATCATTCTTAAATGGAAGAAGTTTGGAACCACCAAGACATTTCCTAGAGCTAATTGCCCAGCCAAACTGAGCAATCAGGGAGAAGGGAACCAAGAACCCGATGGCCACTCTGACAGAGCTCCAGAGTTCCTCTGTGGAGATGGGAGAACCTTCCAGAAGGACAACCATCTCTGCAGCATCCCACCAGCAGCATCATGATGTGGTTTTTCAGCGGCAGGGACTGGGAGACTAGTCAAGATCGAGGCAAAGACGAATGGAGCAAAGTACAGAGATATCTTTGATGAAAACCTGCCCCAGAGCACTCAGGACCTCAGACTGGGGCGAAGACTCACCCTCCAACAGGACAACTACCCTAAGCACTCAGCCAAGACAACGCAGAAGTGGCTTCGGGACAAGTCCGTAAATGTCATTGAGTGGCCCAGCCAGAGCCCAGACTTGAGCTTGAGCTCAAACATCCCTGGAGAGACCTAAACAATTGCTGTGCAGTGACGGTCCCCATCCAACCTGACAGAGCTTGAGAGGATCTGCAGAGAAGAATGGGAGAAACTCCCCAAATACATGTGTGCCAAGCTTGTAGCGTCATACCCAAGAAGAATCGAGGCTGTAATCAATGCCAAAGGTGCTTCAACAAAGTACTGAGTTAAGGGTCTGAATACTTGTTGAAATGGTTTTTAAGAAATTATCAAACATGTCTAAACCTGCTTTTGCTTTGTCATTTTGGGATATTTTGTGTAGATTGATGAGGAACAAAAACAATCTAATCCATTTTAGAGTAAGGCCTTAACATAACAAAACGTGGAAAAGGTCAAGGGGTCTGAATCCAAATGCACTGTATAACCTCCACCTCCACCCCCCCCCCCCCCCCACACACACACACACACACACACACACACACATATACATACACATACACACACACACACACACACACACGTGGAAATGAATTGGTTAGATTGTGTGTGTTGGTTCCGTTTTATCAGATCACTAGAACAGTAGGCTAGGCAGACACAGCTCAACTGGACCAATCAAAATACATGTATTTGTTTCAATACCACATGCTTAAATTGAGTATGTATGTCAGTGTGTTATACCTGAGGGCTTGTCTTGGTTGCAGTTCAGGAGAGTTGGGTCTGCTCTGTGCTTCAGCAGCTGGCTAACGATGCTTGTCTGCAGGGAGAGATGGATCAACAGACACACACCTTCATTATTTCAGAGAAAATAAAAATAGACATGGAACTGCATTAGATCACATCTTGCATGCCTTCCTCCCCAAATGTCCTTGCTGTGTTCCATATCTACAAAAACAGTTGTCTGATATGTAGCTGTCATCATCTCCTCTCGCCCCTAGTCTCACCCTTCCGTCTTTCTGCCTCAGATCTCTTTATTTTCCTCTGTTGCCTTATATAGATACTTATTTCACTACAAGCCTATTACTCTTTCCACACATTTCTATGTCTCTATGTCTCTCTCTCTCTCTCTCTCTCTCTCTCTCTCTCTCTCTCTCTCTCTCTCTATCTATCTCTCTCTCTCTCTCTCTCTCTCTCTCCCTCTCTCCCTCTCTCCCTCTCCCTCTCCCTCTCTCTCTGTCTCGCTCTCGCAATTCAATTCAAGGGGCTTTATTGGCATGGGAAACATGTGTTAACATTGTAAACATTACACATACAGAAGTTTCAAAACAATAAAGACATTACAAATGTCATATTATATATATATATATATATATATATATATATATATATACTGTTTATATATAGTGTTGTAACACATGGTTAAAGTACACAAGGGAAAATAAATAAGCATAACTATGGGTTGTATTTACAATGGTGTTTGTTCTTCACTGGTTGCCCTTTTCTTGTGGCAACAGGTCACAAATCTTGCTGCTGTGATGGCACACTGTGAAATTTCACCCAGTAGATATGGGAGTTTATCAAAATTGGATTTGTTTTCAAATTCTTTGTGGATCTGTGTAATCTGAGGGAAATATGTCTCTCTAATATGGTCATACATTGGGCAGGAGGTTAGGAAGTGCAGCTCAGTTTCCACCTCATTTTGTGGGCAGTGAGCACATAGCCTGTCTTCTCTTGAGAGCCAGGTCTGTCTACGGCGGCCTTTCTCAATAGCAAGGCTATGCTCACTAAGTCTGTACACAGTCAAAGCTTTCCTTAAGTTTGTGTCAGTCACAGTGGTCAGGTATTATGCCACTGTGTACTCTCTGTTTGGGGCCAAATAGCATTTCCAATGTGTCAAGTAATTATCTTTTTGTTTTCTCATGATTTGGTTGGGTCTAATTGTGCTGCTGTCCTGGGGCTCTGTGGGGTGTGTTTGTGAACAGAGCCCCAGGACCAACTTGCTTAGGGGACTCTTCTCCAGGTTCATCTCTCTGTAAGTGATGGCTTTGTTATGGAAGGTTTGGGAATCGCTTCCTTTTAGGTGGTTGTAGAATTTAACGGCTCTTTTCTGGATTTTGATAATTAGTAGGTTTCGGCCTAATTCTGCTCTGCATGCATTATTTGGTGTTCTACGTTGTACACGGAGGATGTTTTTGCAGAGTTCTGCATGCACAATTTGGTGTTTGTCCCATTTTGTGAAGTCTTGGTTGGTGAGCGGACCCCAGACCTCAAAACCATAAAAGGCAATGGGCTCTATGATTGATTCAAGTATTTTTTGCCAGATCCTAATTGGTATCCTCTCTCTCTCTCTCTCTCTGTCTCCCTCTCTCTGTCTCCCTCTCTCTCTCTTTCTCTCTCTCTCTGTCTGTCTCGCTCTCTGTCAATTTAAATTATATTCAATTCGAAGAGCTTTATTGGCATGGGAAAGAGATGTTTACATGCCAAAGCAAGTGAAATAGATAATAAACAAAATAAAAAATGAACAGTGAACATTACACTCACAAATGTTCCAAAGGAATAGAAACATTTCAAATGGCTATACTGTACACACTGTACACAGTGTTGTAACGATGTGCAAATAGTTAAAGTACAAAAGGGAAAATAAATAAACATAAATATGGGTTGTATTTATAATGGTGCTTGTTCTTCATTTGTTGCCCTTTTTATTGTGGCAACAGGTAACACATCTTGCTACTGTGTTGGAACACTGTGGCATTTCACCCAATAGATATTGGAGTTGATCTGTCTCTCTCTCTGTCTCTCACAAAGCCTATTAATCCCCCCCCCCCCCCCCCCCAGGGTTGCGACAAGCAACACCTGTGTGATATGTGAGGTTAGAGATGTGTGATCTGTGATTTGAGTATGTGTGTGTTATTTGAAGTAGGTGTAATGTGTGTAATGTGTGTGATGCGTGTAATGTATGTAATGTGGGTAATGTGTGTGATGCGTGCAATGTTTGTAATGTGGGTAATGTGTGTGATGTGTGTAATGTATGTAATGTGGGTAACGTGTGTGATGTGTGTAATGTATGTAATGTGGGTAATGTGTGTGATTGTTGATTTATGGTGAGACATGCCAATGGATGGCATGCCCGAGGCAGCATGTTAGAGATTGTCTGTCAATGCCTGATCCACACACACACGCATACACAAGCAAATCACAATGAGATGTAAATGACTAAGATCACAGACATGGCCATGCATCAGTATGACACTGGTCTGTTTGAGCAGGGGTCCCCAAACTGTGGGGTGTGCCCCCTAGGAACTCAGTCCGGTATCAAACTTACTCTTGAAAGTTGTGATAATATAATGCAAGGTGCAATTTAGAAATTAAGTTGTGCATCATCAGTTCATTTTGTCATGTTCCTCATCATGCTAACATTTTTTTTATTTCATTTTTTTGTTGTTACTGTTGTGAGGGTCAGGTGAAGAAGTTAGCGAACTCCTGTATTAGAGTATGCATCATAGCTCTGTACTATATTGACATGCTGCAGTACATCCTCCTCTACTCCCGCTCTGCACTACTAGAGGTCAGAGGTACATGAGAGTGTGTCTTTTATTAAACACATTACTTATTCTCTCTCTCTCTCTCTCTCTCTCTCTCTCTCTCTCTCTCTCTCTCTCTCTCTCTCTCTCTCTCTCTCTCTCTCTCTCTCTCTCTCTCTCTCTCTCTCTCTCTCTCTCTCTCTCTCTCTCTCTCTCTCTCTCTCTCTCTATATATATATATATATATATATATATAAAATCAATTTTGGAGTACAGTATAAAGAGTGACTCAGCATATTCTACCACAGTGTAACCTATGAACCTGGATTCACATTGGGAACAACACTTTATAAATGCACCCCCATCACGTCACTATCGTCACGGAACCAGGAAAATGTCAGGGAGACGTGAAAGTGAGTGAAGGAGAAACAGAAGCCTAATAAGCAACAGTAATAGGCTACAGTCCATGGGAGTCATTTACCCAGGATAGTGAAATATTAGCCTATTACGTGTGCCAGTGAAATACAGGCTATGATTACATAGGGTTCGCTGAGTTTACTGTATGACAGTATGAGCTAATGTTACTGTGACTAAAGCAAACAGCACCTAGCAACAGTATGACCCGTAAACAACAGAATACTACTGACCTCCGTTCAGTACTAATGGGGAGTAGAGGTGGAATTAAGAGACGCATGAAACACAACTGTACTTATAGGGTACAGTTTTACATCCTTTTGAGTTTTTAATTAGATTACCTAGTCTAATTACATAACCCTGTTACTTTACTTAACCTATAAAACATACTTGTAATATAAAGTGTTGCAGAGATGAGGCTGTTCCCTTCTCTCTGAATGTGCCTGCTGATGCTAGAGTGACAATGATGCAGGTATACAGTATGTGTCAGTGTGTAGTTGGTATGCAGAGTGCCAGCGCCAGGCTCCAGCAGGAAGGGATCCAGCAGGTAGGGCTCCAGCAGGTAGGGCTCCAGCAGGTAGGGCTCCAGCAGGAAGGGCTCCAGCAGGTAGGGCTCCAGCGGGTAGGGCTCCAGCAGGTAGGGCTCCAGCAGGAAGGGCTCCAGCAGGAAGGGCTCCAGCAGGTAGGGCTCCAGCAGGAAGGGCTCCAGCAGGTAGGGCTCCAGCGGGAAGGGTTCCAGCAGGTAGGGCTCCAGCAGGAAGGGCTCCAGCAGGTAGGGCTCCAGCAGGAAGGGCTCCAGCAGGAAGGGCTTCAGCAGGTAGGGCTCCAGCAGGTAGGGCTCCAGCAGGTAGGGCTCCAGCAGGAAGGGCTCCAGCAGGAAGGGCTCCAGCAGGTAGGGCTCCAGCAGGTAGGGCTCCAGCAGGAAGGGCTCCAGCAGGTAGGGCTCCAGCAGGAAGGGCTCCAGCAGGTAGGGCTCCAGCAGGTAGGGCTCCAGCAGGTAGGGCTCTAGCAGGAAGGGCTCCAGCAAGTAGGGTTCCAGCAGGAAGGGCTCCAGCAGGTAGGGCTCCAACAGGTAGGGTTCCAGCAGGTAGGGCTCCAGCAGGAAGGGCTCCAGCAGGAAGGGCTCCAGCAGGTAGGGCTCCAGCAGGTAGGGCTCCAGCCGGAAGGGCTCCAGCGGATAGGGCTCCAAACGATTCTCTACTACTCCCCTCCCCTGTCACTCTGCACTCAAATTCACTTATGTATGCACTCAGATAAACTGTGGAGTTTGAGAAAGAGAGGGATGAGGTATCGCATGGCAAGTGGTACCGATGTACCAAGTCTGGAACAGCTACTACCCCCAAGTCATACGACTGCTAAATAGTTAGTTAAATAGCTAACCAATAGCTACCCGGAATATCGGCATTGACCATTTTGCACTAATCTCTTTCGACTCATCACAAACGCTGCTGTTACTGTTTATAATCTATCCCGTTGCCTATTCACTTTATCCCTACCTATATGTACATATCTACCTCAATTACCTTGTACCTCTGCATATCGACTAGGTACTGGTACCCCGTGTATATAGCCAAGTTATCATTACTCATTGTGTTTTTATACCTTGTGTTATTATTTTTCAACTTATTCCTCGTGTTATTATTTTTCAACTTATTCCTCGTGTTATTATTTTTCAACTTATTCCACGTGCTATTATTTTTCAACTTATTCCTTGTGTTATTATTTTTCAACTTATTCCACATGCTATTATTTTTCAACTTATTCCACATGCTATTATTTTTCAACTTATTCCACATGCTATTATTTTTCAACTTATTCCTCGTGTTATTATTTTTCAACTTATTCCGCGTGCTATTATTTTTCAACTTATTCCTCGTGTTATTATTTTTCAACTTATTCCACGTGCTATTATTTTTCAACTTATTCCACGTGTTATTATTTTTCAATACTGTCTTTTGTCTCTGCATTTCACTGTTAGTCTGAACCTGTTGTTTACGAAGCATGCGACGAATACAATTTCATTTGAGATAGTGACAGTTGAGAGGTAACAGAAAGGAAGACTTTACTGTAAAACACACTTCAGAGAAGAAACCTGGCCTGGGGGTAGTAGAGGAACAAAGAAGGAAAATAACTGTTCTTAATATGAATACATTCTCTTTGTCAGCACCCCAACCATGCAGCCCCAGAAATGTAATTACATATTGGACCGTGTCAGCAAGATTTTAACACGAACGCTTCCCTTTCCCTCAAAGCCCCCTATCCCTCTACCCAAATCTCCCTCTTCCCCACCCACCCGTCCTCCATCCATATCCTGAAATCAATCTCCTTCCCTGTGAGAAACACCATGAAATCGCTAAACTAAAAGGCATTAATGAATACATGCAGTGCCGTGCCAGCACTTTGAGCTAGTGTGTTTGATAGCTCCCAAAATACCTGTTTATCTGCAGAGAGACAGACAGAGGAGATTTCTGTTATACAAGTTATCTTCCATAGGTCTCAGAATGTGACTAGACAAGGTAAACAAATAAAAAAGCCAGTCAAAACTGGTCTAAAAACTAGCCAGCCAAAACCGGTCTATGAACTAGCCAGCCAATACTGGTCTATAAACTAGCCAGCCAAAACTGGTCTAAAAACTAGCCAGCCAAAACCGGTCTATGAACTAGCCAGCCAATAGTGGTCTATAAACTAGCCATCCAATACTGGTCTATAAACTAGCCAGCCAATACTGGTCTATAAACTAGCTAGCCAATACTGGTCTATAAACTAGCCAGCCAATACTGGTCTGTGAACTAGCCAGCCAATACTGGTCTCTGAACTAGCCAGCCAATAGTGGTCTATAAACTAGCCAGCCAATACTGGTCTATAAACTAGCCAGCCAAAACCGGTCTATGAACTAGCCAGCCAATAGTGGTCTATAAACTAGCCATCCAATACTGGTCTATAAACTAGCCAGCCAATACTGGTCTATAAACTAGCTAGCCAATACTGGTCTATAAACTAGCCAGCCAATACTGGTCTGTGAACTAGCCAGCCAATACTGGTCTGTGAACTAGCCAGCCAATAGTGGTCTATAAACTAGCCAGCCAATACTGGTCTGTGAACTAGCCAGCCAATACTGGTCTATAAACTAGCCAGCCAAAACCGGTCTATGAACTAGCCAGCCAATACTGGTCTGTGAACTAGCCAGCCAATACTGGTCTATAAACTAGCCAGCCAATACTGGTCTATAAACTAGCCAGCCAAAACCGGTCTGTGAACTAGCCAGCCAATACTGGTCTATAAACTAGCCAGCCAATACTGGTCTATAAACTAGCCAGCCAATACTGGTCTATAAACTAGCCAGCCAATACTGGTCTATAAACTAGCCAGCCAATACTGGTCTATAAACTAGCCAGCCAATACTGGTCTATCAACTAGCTAGCCAATACTGGTCTATAAACTAGCTAGCCAATACTGGTCTATAAACTAGCCAGACAATACTGGTCTATAAACTAGCCAGCCAATACTGGTCTATAAACTAGCCATTATTGATGCATTCCAGTAAGTTGTATGGTTGAATATCATTTTAGAAAGTTGTTCCTTCGCTAAACAAAGTTTTGTTCACTTTCCATCCGTGGATCTGACACGACTGGATATGTGAATGTACAGTCATATGACAGTACCTGTCCATATTTGGCAGCCAGGTGGAGAGGTGTCCAATAGCCGTTGTCGGAGGGCTGAGGATCCGCCCCGTGCTCCAGCAACACAGACACCACATCCCTGTAGCCACTAGCACACGCTATGTGGAGCTAGAGAGAGATGGAGAGAGGGTTAAATAAACACATTACACAGACACATCTACTGTATACAGCCATTGACATAGAGTGAGAGAGCGAGAGAGAGAGAGAGAGCAAGAGAGAGAGAGAGATAGATAGAGAGAGCAAGAGAGATAGATAGATAGATAGATAGAGAGAGATAGAGAGAGAGCAAGAGAGAGAGCAAGAGAGAGAGATAGATAGAGAGATAGATAGATAGATAGATAGATAGATAGATAGATAGATAGATAGATAGATAGATAGATAGATAGAGCGAGAGAGCGGTAGATCATAGAGGAGTAATGGTAGGCACCACAGAAGGTTGGAGGCACCTTAATGGGGGAAGACGGGCTTGTGGTAATTGCTGGAGCGGAAGAAGTGTAATGGAATCAAATACTGTACATTCCATTTTCTCCGTTCCAGCCATTACTATGAGCCGTCCTCCCCTCAGCAGCCTCCACTGGTAGGTACTCACCAAAGTAACCCCGTCGCTGTTGCGTTGGTTGAGACTGACCCCGCTGGAGACCAGCTGTCGAACATCAGACAACATGGTGCTGGGCCTCTGGGTACGCATGGTGTGCATGGACAACACATCTATACCTGGAACAACAGAACAAAACACACACAACATTAATGATATCTCCGTAGTCTGTACCAATTACAATTATCATGGGAGCCATGTTGGTTCTGTGTGTAATGTCTCCTTGAGAATCCTTAGTCTCCTTTTCAAAGTCAACAGACTGTCTTGGAGACTGACAGACAGACAGAGGTCTAAGAGAGGACGAAGGTCTAGCAGTGCAGTCTATCCCTGGCTAAAAGGGATCGATGGTCTGCTCTGATCTCCTCCACCCTCAAATACTCACAGGGGACCATTGTTTTGGTTGCCGAAATGATACAGTAGCTATATATTATAGATCGTCTGTGTTTCTCTCTAACGATCACTGTAATATAGAATATTTTTGTCCCTTGGGCTTTGATAACTATAGGCAGTTGAGTCTTATACAGTATGCTCAATTCTAATTAGTGGAGTGCATATAGGAATGGACAGGGAGAGTCAATAGGGTATGTGCCCCGTACGAGAGACTGTAAGAGAGACTTGAGGAGGGTAACATAGCCATGTTACTAAGGCAACATAGACTTCTAGTGTGACACGGGAGTGTGCCACAGCAGGAAGAGGAGAGAGAGGCTGGATGTGAGCATGAGGGGATAGAGACCTCCTATAGGGGATTTGGGATGAGGGGAGGGACTGTGATGCCATGGGGGAGCAAGGGACTATGCTGCGTATTTGAGTATTTGAACGGTTATTTGTAAGAAAAATATACACTGCTCAAAAAAATAAAGGACACACTAAAATAACACATCCTAGATCTGAATGAATGAAATATTCTTATTAAATACTTTTTTCTTTACATAGTTGAATGTGCTGACAACAAAATCACACAAAAATTATCAATGGAAATCAAATTTATCAACCCATGGAGGTCTGGATTTGGAGACACACTCAAAATTAAAGTGGAAAACCACACTACAGGCTGATCCAACTTTGATGTAATGTCCTTTAAACAAGTCAAAATGAGGCTCAGTAGTGTGTGTGGCCTCCACGTGCCTGTATGACCTCCCTACAACGCCTGGGCATGCTCCTGATGAGGTGGCGGATAGTCTCCTGAGGGATCTCCTCCCAGACCTGGACTAAAGCATCCACCAATTCCTGGACAGTCTGTGGTGCAACATGACAGTCTGTTGGTGGATGGAGCGAGACATGATGTCCCAGATGTGCTCAATTGGATTCAGGTCTGGGGAACGGGCGGTCCATAGCATCAATGCCTTCCTCTTGCAGGAACTGCTGACACACTCCAGCCACATGAGGTCTAGCATTGTCTTGCATTAGGAGGAACCCAGGGCCAACCGCACCAGCATATGGTCTCGCAAGGGGTCTGAGGATCTCATTTCGGTACCTCTGTCTCTTGGTAGTGCCTCCATGCTCTGGACACTACGCTGACAGACACAGCAAACCTTCTTGCCACAGCTCGCATTGATGTGCCATCCTGGATGAGCTGCACTACCTGAGCCACTTGTGTGGGTTGTAGACTCCGTCTCATGCTACCACTAGAGTGAAAGCACCGCCAGCATTCAAAAGTGACCAAAACATCAGCCAGGAAGCATAGGAACTGAGAAGTGGTCTGTTGTCCCCACCTGCAGAACCACTCCTGTATTGGGGGTGTCTTGCTAATTGCCTATAATTTCCACCTGTTGTCTATTCCATTTGCACAACAGCATGTGAAATTTATTGTCAATCAGTGTTGCTTCCTAAGTGGACAGTTTGATTTCACAGAAGTGTGATTGACTTGGAGTTACATTGTGTTGTTTAAGTGTTCCCTTTATTTTTTTGAGCAGTGTGTATATATATAAATCAAACTGTCCACTTAGGAAGCAACACTGATTGACAATAAATTTCACATGCTGTTGTGCAAATGGAATAGACAACAGGTGGAAATTATAGGCAATTAGCAAGACACCCCCAATACAGGAGTGGTTCTGCAGGTGGGGACAACAGACCACTTCTCAGTTCCTATGCTTCCTGGCTGATGTTTTGGTCACTTTTGAATGCTGGCGGTGCTTTCACTCTAGTGGTAGCATGAGACGGAGTCTACAACCCACACAAGTGGGTTATATATATATATATATATATATATATATATATATATATATATATATATATATATATATATATATATAATTGACCAAATTGTATTTTAAATTATTTTCAAATACTTATTTCAAATGCTATTTTCAAATATCTGGGTGCATGGGAGTGTATTTGAATATTTCCAACTACATTTCCAATATTCTTCAACCTTTATTTGAAGAAAAAAAAGTTATCTGAAAACTTTTTAAAAAGGTATTGAAAAGTAATTGAAATATCTGAAATAGTATTTGAACCCATGTCTGCTCCCAACACCGGTCACAGACAGTTGGGGCTGAGGTGTGTGAGTGTGTGTGTGTGTCTGTTCGTGTGTGTGTTTATGGTGAGGTGTAGAGTAATATCTGTTTGGACTTCTGAGGTCCCATCCATCATGTGATCTCCTGCACGTAAAGATGGATTGGCTAGGGGGATATTTCTGGCATTCCTTATCATTCTCTGTCACTCTCACGCTCTCGCTCCCTCCTCATTTTCTGTATTTAAGTCTGTACCGTCTTTTTTTCCTCTCTGACATTATTTTGTCTCATCTCTTGTTTTCTCTCCCCATCTCTGTTGACCTTATCCATTCCCTGCTGGAGTGAGGTTCTCCACTATCAGTCAGTGGAGGGGGCAACTCACCTTTACACACCCACATGCATGTGCAAACACACACCCACACATAAACACATACATGTGTGTGTGTGTGTGTGTGTGTGTGTTTGACTTCCTCTGTCTTAGCCCATGTACGGTACCAGTCAAAAGTTTGGACACACCTACTCATTCAAGGGTTTTTCTTTATTTGTACTATTTTATACATTGTATAATAATAGTGACGACATCAAAACTATGAAATAACACATATTGAATAATGTAGAAACCATTAAAAAAATATTTTTTTATATATATTTGAGATTCTTCAAAGTAGCCATTCTTTGCCTTGATGACAGCTTTGCACACTCTTGGCATTCTCTTAACCAGCTTCATGAGGAATGTTTATCCAACAGTCTTGAAGGAGTTCCCACATATGCTGAGCACTAGTTGGCTGCTTTGCCTTCACTCTGCACCCCAACTCATCCCAAACCATCTCAATTGGGTTGAGGTCAGGTGATTGTGAAGACCACGTCATCTGATGCAGCACTCCATCACTCTCTTTCTTGGTCATATAGCCCTTAGACAGCCTGGAGGTGTGTTTTTGGTCATTGTCCTGTTGAAAAACAAATAATAGACCCACTAAGAGCAATCCAGATGGGATGGCGTATCGCTGCTGAATGCTGTGGTAGCCATGCTGGTTAAGTGTGCCTTGAATTCTAAAAAAATCACAGACCGTGTCACAAGCAAAGCACCATCACACCTCCTCCTCCGATGGTAACCACACAATGCAGAGATCATCCATTCACCTACTCTGCGGCTCACAGAGACACAAGCGGTTGGAACCAAAAATCTCAAATTTGGACTCATCAGACCAAAGGACAGATTACCACCAGTCTAAAATCCATTGATTGTGTTTCTTGGCCCAAGTAAGTCTCTTCTTCTTATTGGTGTCATTTAGTAGTGGTTTCTTTGCAGCCATTTGACCATGAAGGCCTGATTCACACAGTCTCCTCTGAACATTTGATGTTGAGATGTGTCTGTTACTTGAACTCTATGAAGCATTTATTTGGGCTGCAATCTGAGGTGCAGCAAACTCGAATGAACTTATCCTCTGCAGCAGAGGTAACTCTGGGTCTTCCTTTCCTCTGGCGGTCCTCGTGAGAGCCAGTTTTATCATAGCTCTTGATGGTTTTTGCGACTGCACTTGAAGACATTTGAGCTGTTCTTGCCATAATATGCACTTGGTCATTTACCAAATAGGGCTATCTTCTGTATACCACCCCTACCTTGTCACAACACAATTTACAGGTTCAAATGCATTAAGAAGCAAATAAATTCCACAAGTAAACTTTAACAAGGCACACCTGTTAATTGAAATGCATTCCAGGTGACTACCTCATTAAAGTGGATGAGAAAATGCCAAGAGTGTGCAAAGCTGTCATCAAGGCAAAGGGAGGCTACTTTGAAGAATCTCAAATATAAAATATAGAAACACTTTTTTGGTAACCACCTGATTACAAATGTGTTATTTCATAGTTTTGATGTCTTCACTATTTTTCTACATTATATAAAATAGAAAAAATAAATAAAAACCTTGGAATGAGTAGGTGAGTCCAAATGTTTGACTGGTACTGCACAATAAGTGAGAGGGACAAAGAGGACACAGTGTAGTAGTAGTAGTAGTACTGGTTGGGACAGAGAGGACACCGTGTAGTAATAGTAGTAGTATTGGTTGGGACAGAGAGGACACCATGTAGTAGTAGTAGTAGTGGTTGGGACAGAGAGGACACCGTATAGTAGTAGTAGTAGTGGTTGGGACAGAGAGGACACCGTGTAGTAGTAGTAGTAGTACTGGTTGGGACAGAGATGACACAGTGTAATAGTCGTAGTGGTTTGGACAAAGAGGAAACAGTGTTGTAGTAGTACTGGTTGGGACAGAGAGGACACCGTGTAGTAGTAGTAGTAGTAGTAGTGGTTGGGACAGAGAGGACACCGTGTAGTAGTAGTAGTAGTACTGGTTGGGACAGAGAGGACACAGTGTAGTAGTCGTAGTGGTTTGGACAAAGAGGACACAGTGTAGTAGTAGTAGTAGTAGTAGTACTGGTTGGGACAGAGAGGACACCATGTAGTAGTAGTATTAGTACTGGTTGGGACAGAGATGACACAGTTTAGTAGTAGTACTGGTTGGGACAGAGAGGACACCGTGTAGTAGTAGTAGTAGTAGTAGTTGTTGGGACAGAGAGGACACCGTGTAGAAGTAGTAGTAGTGGTTGGGAGAGAGAGGACACAGTGTAGTAGTAGTTGTGGTTGGGACAGTGAGGACACAGTGTAGTAGTAGTGGTTGGGACAGAAAGGAAACAGTGTAGTAGTAGTGGTTGGGACAGAGAGGAAACAGTGTAGTAGTAGTTGTAGTACTGGTTTGGACAGAGAGGACACAGTGTAGTAGTAGTCGTCATTGTTCGGACAGAGAGGACACAGTGTGGTAGCAGTGGTTGGGACAGAGAGGACACAGTGTGGTAGACGTGGTAGTAGTTGGGACAGAGAGGACACAGTGTAGTAGTAGTGGTGGTTAGGACAGAGCGGTCACAGTTTAGTAGTAGTAGTGGTTGGGATAGAGAGAACACAGTGCAGTAATAGTACTTGTTGGGACAGAGAGGACACAGTGTAGTAGTAGTAGTGGTTGGGATAGAGAGGATACAGTGTAGTAGTAGTAGTGGTTGGGATAGAGAGGATACAGTGTAGTAGTGGTAGTGTTTGGGACAGAGAGGACACAGTGTAGTAGTAGTAGTGGTTGGGATAGAGAGGATACAGTGTAGTAGTAGTAGTGGTTGGGATAGAGAGGACACAGAGTAGAAGTAATAGTATTGGTTTGGAAAGAGAGGACAGAGTGTAGTAGTAGTAGTGGTTGGGATAGAGAGGACACAGTGTAGTAGTAATAGTATTGATTTGGAAAGAGAGGACACAGTGTAGTAGTAGTCGTGGTTGGGACTGATGGGACACAGTGTAGAAGTAGTAGTTGTTTGTATAGAGAGGACACAGTGTAGTAGAAGTCATTATTGGGATAGAGAGCATACAGTGTAGTAGTAGTGGCAGTGGTTGGGATAGAGAGCATACAGTGTAGTAGTAGTGGCAGTGGTTGGGACAGAGAGGACAAGGTGTAGTAGAAGTAGTGGTTGGAATAGAGAGGACACGGTGAAATAGTAGTGGTTGGGACAGTGAGGACACAGAGTAGTAGAAGCAGTGGTTGGGACAGAGAGGACACATTGTTGTAGAAGTAGTAGTAGTGGTTGGGACACAGTGGACACAGTTTAGTAGTAGTTGTGGTTAGGACAGAGAGGACACAGTGAAGTAGTAGGTATAGTGGTTGGGAAAGAGAGGACATAGTGTGGTGGTAGTAGTTGTTGGGACAGAGAGGACACAGTGTAGAAGTAGTAGTAGTGGTTGGGACAGAGTGGATACTGTGTAGTAGAAGTAGTGGTTGGGAAAGAGTCGACACAGTGCAGTAATAGTTCTTGTTGGGACAGAGACGACAAGGTGTAGTAGTAGTGGCAGTAGTGGTTGGGATAGAGAGGACACAGTGTAGTAGAAGCAGTGGTTGGGACAGAGAGGACACAGTGTAGTAGAAGTAGTAGTGGTTGGGACAGTGAGGACACAGAGTAGTAGAAGCAGTGGTTGGGACAGAGAGGACACAGTGTAGTAGAAGTAGCAGTGGTTGGGACAGTGAGGGCACAGAGTAGTAGAAGCAGTGGTTGGGACAGAGAGGACACAGTGTAGTAGAAGTAGTAGTAGTGGTTGGGACAGAGAGGACACATTGTTGTAGAAGCAGTAGTAATGGTTGGGACAGAGTGGACACAGTGTAGTAGTAGGTGTAGTGGTTGGGAAAGAGAGGACATAGTGTGGTGGTAGTAGTTGTTGGGACAGAGAGGACACAGTGTAGAAGTAGTAGTAGTGGTTGGGACAGAGTGGATACTGTGTAGTAGAAGTGGTAGTGGTTGGGAAAGAGTCGACACAGTGCAGTAATAGTTCTTGTTGGGACAGAGACGACACAGTTTAGTAGTAGTAGTACTGGTTGGGACAGAGAGAACACAGTGTTGTAGTAGTAGTGGTGGTTGGGACAGAAACGACACCGTGTAGTAGTGGTTGGGATAGAGAGGACACAGTGTAGTAGTAATAGTGGTTGGGATAGAGAGGACACAGTAAAGTAGTATTAGCAGTGATTGGGACAAAGAGGACAAGGCGGAGTAGAATAATTTCTTGTGACAGACAGGACACGATGTAATAGAAGTGGTGGTGGTTGGGAAAGAGAGGACACAGTTTACAAGAAGTAGTAGTGGTTGGGAAAGAGTGTCCTCACAGTGTAGTATTAGTTGTAGTAGTGGTTGGGACAGAGAGGATACAGTGTAGTAGTAGTAGTGATTGGGAAAAAAAGACAATGTAGCAGTAGTCATGGTTGGGACAAAGAGGACACAGTGTAGTAGTAGTGGTTGGGACAGAGATGACACATTGTAGGAGTATTAGTAGTGGTTGGGAGAGATATGACACAGTGTAGTGGTATTAGTAGTGGTTGGGAAAGAGAGGACACAGTGTAGTAACAGTAGAAGTACTGGTTGGGAAAGGGAGGACATAGTGTATTAGTAGTAGTACTGGTTGCGACATTGAGGACACAGTGTAGTAAAAGTGGTAGTATTGGTTTGGACAGAGAGGACACAGTGTATTAGTAGTAACTGTTGGGACAGGATAGACACAGTGTAGTGGTAGTAGTAGTAGATGGGACAGAGTGGACACAGTGTGGTAGTAGTCATGGTTGGGACTGATGGGACACAGTGTAGTACAAGTTGTCATGGTTCTGACAGAGAGGACTCAGTGTAGTGGTAGTAGTAGTAGTTGGGATAGAGAGGATTCAGTGTGGTGGTGGTAGTTGTGGTTGGGATAGAGAGGATACAGTGTAGTAGTAGTAGTTGTTGGGACAGAGAGGACACAGTGTAGTTGTAGTAGTAGTGGTTGGGACAGTGACGACATGGTGTAGTACTAGTTGTACTGGAAGCTACAGAGAGGACACAGTGTAGAAGTAGTAGTAGTGGTTGGGACATTGACAACATGGTGCAGTAGAAGTCGTTGTTGGGGCAGAGAGGACACAGTGTAGTAGTAGTGGCAGTGGTTGGGATAGAGAGGACATGGTGAAGTAGTAGTGGTTGGGACAGTGAGGACACAGAGTAGTAGAAGCAGTGGTTGGGACAGAGAGGACACATTGTTGTAGAAGTAGTAGTAGTTGGGACAGAGTGGACGCAGTGTAGTAGTAGTTGTGGTTAGGCCAGAGAGGACACAGTGAAGTAGTAGGTGTAGTGGTTGGGAAAGAGAGGACAGTGTAGAAGTAGTAGTAGTGGTTGGGACAGAGTGGATACTGTGTAGTAGAAGTAGTGGTTGGGACAGAGTCGACACAGTGCAGTAGTAGTAGTGGTTGGGATAAAGAGTACACAGTGTAGTAGTAGTAGTGGTTGGGATAAAGAGTACACAGTGTAGTAGTAGTAGTGGTTGGGATAAAGAGGACACAGTGTAGTAGTAGTAGTGGTTGGGATAGAGAGGACACAGTGTAGTACAAGTCATGGTTTGGACAGAGATGACACAGTGTAGTGGTAGTAGTAGTGGTTGGGACAGAGAGGACACAGTAAAGTAGTATTAGCAGTGATTGGGACAAGGCGTAGTAGAATAATTTGTTGAGACAGAGAGGACACGGTGTAATAGAAGTGGTGGTGGTTGGGACAGAGAGGACACAGTGTAATAGAAGTAGTGGTTGGGACAGAGTGGACGCAGTGTAGTAGTAGTTGTAGTTAGGCCAGAGAGGACACAGTGAAGTAGTAGGTGTAGTGGTTGGGAAAGAGAGGACAGTGTAGAAGTAGTAGTAGTGGTTGGGACAGAGTGGATACTGTGTAGTAGAAGTAGTGGTTGGGACAGAGTCGACACAGTGCAGTAGTAGTAGTGGTTGGGATAAAGAGTACACAGTGTAGTAGTAGTAGTGGTTGGGATAAAGAGGACACAGTGTAGTAGTAGTAGTGGTTGGGATAGAGAGGACACAGTGTAGTACAAGTCGTGGTTTGGACAGAGATGACACAGTGTAGTGGTAGTAGTAGTGGTTGGGACAGAGAGGACACAGTAAAGTAGTATTAGCAGTGATTGGGACAAGGCGTAGTAGAATAATTTGTTGAGACAGAGAGGACACGGTGTAATAGAAGTGGTGGTGGTTGGGACAGAGAGGACACAGTGTAATAGAAGTAGTGGTTGGGACAGAGAGGACACAGTGTAATAGAAGTAGTAGTGGTTGGGAAAGAGAGGACACGGTGTTGTAGCATTGGTTGGCACAGTGAGGACACAGTGTAGTGGAAGTAGTAGTGGTTGGGAAAGAGAGGACACGGTGTTGTAGCATTGGTTGGCACAGTGAGGACACAGTGTAGTGGAAGTAGTAGTGGTTGGGAAAGAGAGGACACGGTGTTGTAGCATTGGTTGGCACAGTGAGGACACAGTGTTGTGGAAGTAGTAGTGGTTGGGAAAGAGAGGACACAGTGTAGTGGTTGGGACAGAGATGACACATTGTAGTAGTATTAGTAGTGGTTGGTAGAGAGAGGACACTGTGTAGTGGTATTAGTAGTGGTTGGGACAGTGTAGTAACAGTAGAAGTACTGGTTGGGAAAGGGGGTACACAGTGTATTAGTAGTAGTGGTTGGGACAGAGAGGACACCGTGTAGTAGTAGTAGTAGTAGTAGGGGTTGGGACAGAGAGGACAGTGTAGTAGTAGTAGTCATGGTAGGGACAGAGAGGACACAGTGTAATAGAAGTAGTAGTGGTTGGGAAAGAGAGGACACGGTGTTGTAGCATTGGTTGGCACAGTGAGGACACAGTGTAGTGGAAGTAGTAGTGGTTGGGAAAGAGAGGACACGGTGTTGTAGCATTGGTTGGCACAGTGAGGACACAGTGTAGTGGAAGTAGTAGTGGTTGGGAAAGAGAGGACACGGTGTTGTAGCATTGGTTGGCACAGTGAGGACACAGTGTTGTGGAAGTAGTAGTGGTTGGGAAAGAGAGGACACAGTGTAGTGGTTGGGACAGAGATGACACATTGTAGTAGTATTAGTAGTGGTTGGTAGAGAGAGGACACTGTGTAGTGGTATTAGTAGTGGTTGGGACAGTGTAGTAACAGTAGAAGTACTGGTTGGGAAGGGGGTACACAGTGTATTAGTAGTAGTGGTTGGGACAGAGAGGACACCGTGTAGTAGTAGTAGTAGTAGGGGTTGGGACAGAGAGGACAGTGTAGTAGTAGTAGTCATGGTAGGGACAGAGAGGACACAGTGTAGTGGTAGTAGTCATGGTAGGGACAGAGAGGACACAGTGTAGTGGTAGTAGTCATGGTAGGGACAGAGAGGACACAGTGTAGTGGTTGTAGTAGTGGTTGGGACAGAGAGGACACAGTGTAGAAGTAGTAGTAGTATTGGTTGGGACAGTGAGTACACAGTGTAGTAGTAGTCATGGTAGGGACAGAGAGGACACAGTGTAGTGGTAGTAGTGGTTGGGATAGAGAGGACACAGTAAAGTAGTAGTAGTGGTTGGGACAGTGAGTACACAGTGTAGTAGTAGTAGTGGTTGGGACAGAGAGGACACAGTAAAGTAGTAGTAGCAGTGATTGGGACAAAGAGGACACGGTGTAGTAGAATAATTTGTTGGGACAGAGAGGACACTGTGTAGTTGTAGTTCTGGTTGGGACAGAGAAGACACAGTGTAGTATTAGTACTGATTGGGACAGAGAGGACACAGTGTAGTAGAAATATTAGTGGTTGGGACAAAGAGAACAGAGTGTAATAATAGTAGTCCTGGTAGGGACAGAGAGGACACAGTGTAGTAGTGGATGGGACAGAGAGGACACTATGTAGTAGTGGATGGAACAGAGAAGACACGATGTAGTAGTAGTAGTAGTAGTAGTAGTAGTAGTAGTAGTGGTTAGGACAGAGAGGACACGGTGTAGTAGTAGCAGTAATGGTTGGGACAGAGTGGAAACAGTGTAGCAGTTGTAGTAGTGGTTGGGACAGAGAGGACACAGTGTTGTAGTTGTAGTAGTGGTTGGGACAGAGAGGACACAGTGTAGTAATGGTTGGGACAGAGTGGACACAGTGTAGCAGTTGTAGTAGTGGTTGGGATAAAGAGGACACAGTGTAGTAGTAGTAGTGGTTGGGATAGAGAGGACACAGTGTAGTACAAGTCGTGGTTTGGACAGAGATGACACAGTGTAGTGGTAGTAGTAGTGGTTGGGACAGAGAGGACACAGTAAAGTAGTATTAGCAGTGATTGGGACAAGGCATAGTAGAATAATTTGTTGAGACAGAGAGGACACGGTGTAATAGAAGTGGTGGTGGTTGGGACAGAGAGGACACGGTGTAATAGAAGTGGTGGTGGTTGGGACAGAGAGGACACAGTGTAATAGAAGTAGTGGTTGGGACAGAGAGGACACAGTGTAATAGAAGTAGTAGTGGTTGGGAAAGAGAGGACATGGTGTTGTAGCATTGGTTGGCACAGTGAGGACACAGTGTAGTGGAAGTAGTAGTGGTTGGGAAAGAGAGGACACGGTGTTGTAGCATTGGTTGGCATAGTGAGGACACAGTGTAGTGGAAGTAGTAGTGGTTGGGAAAGAGAGGACACGGTGTTGTAGCATTGGTTGGCACAGTGAGGACACAGTGTTGTGGAAGTAGTAGTGGTTGGGAAAGAGAGGACACAGTGTAGTGGTTGGGACAGAGATGACACATTGTAGTAGTATTAGTAGTGGTTGGTAGAGAGAGGACACTGTGTAGTGGTATTAGTAGTGGTTGGGACAGTGTAGTAACAGTAGAAGTACTGGTTGGGAAAGGGGGTACACAGTGTATTAGTAGTAGTGGTTGGGACAGAGAGGACACCGTGTAGTAGTAGTAGTAGTAGGGGTTGGGACAGAGAGGACAGTGTAGTAGTAGTAGTCATGGTAGGGACAGAGAGGACACAGTGTAGTGGTAGTAGTCATGGTAGGGACAGAGAGGACACAGTGTAGTGGTTGTAGTAGTGGTTGGGACAGAGAGGACACAGTGTAGAAGTAGTAGTAGTATTGGTTGGGACAGTGAGTACACAGTGTAGTAGTAGTCATGGTAGGGACAGAGAGGACACAGTGTAGTGGTAGTAGTGGTTGGGATAGAGAGGACACAGTAAAGTAGTAGTAGTGGTTGGGACAGTGAGTACACAGTGTAGTAGTAGTAGTGGTTGGGACAGAGAGGACACAGTAAAGTAGTAGTAGCAGTGATTGGGACAAAGAGGACACGGTGTAGTAGAATAATTTGTTGGGACAGAGAGGACACTGTGTAGTTGTAGTTCTGGTTGGGACAGAGAAGACACAGTGTAGTATTAGTACTGATTGGGACAGAGAGGACACAGTGTAGTAGAAATATTAGTGGTTGGGACAAAGAGAACAGAGTGTAATAATAGTAGTCCTGGTAGGGACAGAGAGGACACAGTGTAGTAGTGGATGGGACAGAGAGGACACTGGGTAGTAGTGGATGGAACAGAGAAGACACGATGTAGTAGTAGTAGTAGTAGTAGTAGTAGTAGTAGTAGTGGTTAGGACAGAGAGGACACGGTGTAGTAGTAGCAGTAATGGTTGGGACAGAGTGGACACAGTGTAGCAGTTGTAGTAGTGGTTGGGACAGAGAGGACACAGTGTTGTAGTTGTAGTAGTGGTTGGGACAGAGAGGACACAGTGTAGTAATGGTTGGGACAGAGTGGACACAGTGTAGCAGTTGTAGTAGTGGTTGGGACAGAGTGGACACAGTGTTGTAGTTGTAGTAGTGGTTGGGACAGAGAGGACAAAGTGTTGGGGTAGTAGTAGTGGTTGGGAGAGAGAGGACACAGTGTAGTAGTAGTATTTGGGACACAGTTGACATAGTGTAGTAGAAATAGTAGCGGTTGGGACAGAGAGAACAGAGTGTAGTATTAGTAGTCCTGGTAGGGACAGATAGGACATGGTGTAGTAGTGGATGGGACAGAGAGGACATGGTGTTGTAGTTGTAGTAGTGGTTGGGACAGAGAGGACACAGTGTTGTAGTTGTAGTAGAATCATCGAATCCACCGTGTCCTTGGGGACCTTCAATGCTGCAGATTGTTTTGGTACTCTTCCCCACATCTGTGCCTCGACACAATCATATCTCGAAGCTCAATTCCTTCGACCTCATGGCTTGGTTTTTGCTCTGACATACACTTTCAACTGTTGGACCTTATAAAGACAGGTGTGTGCCTTTCTAAATCACGTGCAATCATTGAATTTACCACAAGTGGACTCCAATGAAGTTGTGGAAACATCTAC
>NC_034199.2:24049816-24107316 GCF_002021735.2 Oncorhynchus kisutch
TGCTTGAGGCGTCACTACAGACACCATGGTTTGAATCCAGGCTCTTTCACAGCCGTCTATGATTGGGAGTCCCATAGGGCGACGCACAATTGGCCCAGCTCCATCTGTGTTTGGCCGGTGTAGGCCGTCATTGTAAATAAGACTTTGTTCATAACTGATGTGTCTAGTTAAATAAAAAATGAAAAAACGATATTTTCAGAGTAGCTTCCCCAACACTGAGTATTCATTAGGGCATGCAACGGTAAACCTAAAACAAATGTTTCTTATTGGACGAGTTAAATTAATACCTTCATGTTTTGTCACATTTTTTCTTATTTGGACCAATCACTTCCTCTGGGAGATGTTAGAACAGAATAAGGACAACCGGCCAATTAGCTCCTAATCGCGAATCACTTATCTAATTGCTGCCTGCAGGCCCTCGATAGCCATGCAAATAAAAAATAAATAATAATAATTGGTACTGTGAAATTAAACCAGATATGATAACGGACAGATACCATGATGGGTTCTAGGCTTTGATTATGGAGCTATGGTGATGCCACATAAACAGAGATTGCTACTCAACTAGACTAGACTATAGAAACAATTATGCCATCTCTTCATAATTGTTATTGTGCATGCTGGTGTTTGATCGTAGAGGATAAGTATCCTCATACGGAGAACCAACATGGATGAGCTGTAAATTAATGATGAATACCTCACTATGGCTGCATTTAGACAGGCAGCCCAATTCTGATATTTTTTTCCACTAATTGGTATTTTGACCAATCAGATCAGGCTCTGAAAAATATATGATGTGAAATGATCTGATGAGATTGGTCAAAATACCAATTAGTGGAAAAAATATCAGAATTGGCCTGTCTGTCTAAACACAGTCTTTAACTCAAATTTAACCCAACTCACATTTAATATAAGGCCAGGCTAGCTTTAGCATGAAGGGACACTACTCTGTTGTTGCCTATAGGCTCCTATCATAGTTTTATAACCAAACTAAACATTTCCATGACTAAAATCCCCTCCACTCCTCTCACAGGCACACAGACAGGCTAAATCCTGGGAGACGGAACAGTACCCGGAGCTGGGAATAGGGGTTTAGATTGGGGTTGGGAACAGGGTTGGGAATGGGTATTGGGAGTGCATGGGAAATTGGGAAGCTTTCTCCCACACCAGCTGTTTGCAATGCAGTGATAAGATAATTAGCATTAGCACTAGCAAACAGAGAGAGAGAGAGGGTGAGAGAAAATAATGTTACCCCCTCCATCCCAGCAAATACAGCCACGGTGTCATCTCCGTCAGCACAAACACTGTCCTCTATTTAGGATGCAGGAATGGAAACCCAAGGACATGGATGAAGAGGAGGAGGAGATGAAAGGAATGGATAACTGCATGAATGAGCTGGACATTTTTGTTTGCATATCTTCACAGGTCAATCAAAGTTAAGTCTGTCAATCATTCTGATATGGTGAATCACTCTGAAAATACTAAATGTCCCTACATTAGACCCAGCACATTGTTTGGGAAATTCCCTGAAATACGTCCTAATATGAATACTGTATATGTACAGTGTATTCAGTAAATATTCAGACCCCTTAACTTTTTCAAAATTGTATTAAGTACAGCCTTATTCTAAAACTGCTTAAATAGTTTTTTTCCTTCATCCATCTACACACAATACCCCATAATGACAAAGCAAAAACAGGTTTTTAGAATTTTGTTGAAAATCTATATGAAGAAATAACAACCCATACAAATCAGCTGGGCTTGACAATCTGGACCCTCTATTTCGGAAACTATCCGCCGCCATTGTCGCAACCCCTATTACCAGCCTGTTCAACCTCTCTTTCATATCGTCTGAGATCCCCAAGGACTGGAAGGCGGCCGCGGTTATCCCCCTCTTCAAAGGGGGTGACACCCTGGACCCAAACTGTTACAGACCTATATCCATCCTGCCCTGCCTATCTAAGGTCTTCGAAAGCCAAGTCAACAAACAGATCACTGACCATCTCGAATCCCACCGTACCTTCTCCGCTGTGCAATCTGGTTTCCGAGCCGGTCACGGGTGCACCCCAGCCACGCTCAAGGTACTAAACGATATCATAACCGCCATCGATAAAAGACAGTACTGTGCAGCCGTCTTCATCGACCTGGCCAAGGCTTTCGACTCTGTCAATCACCATATTCTTATCGGCAGACTCAGTAGCCTCGGTTTTTCTAATGACTGCCTTGCCTGGTTCAAAAACTACTTTACAGACAGAGTTAAGTGTGTCAAATCGGAGGGCATGTTGTCCGGTCCTCTGGCAGTCTCTATGGGGGTGCCACAGGGTTCAATTCTCGGGCCGACTCTTTTCTCTGTATATATCAATGATGTTGCTCTTGCTGCGGGCGATTCTCTGATCCACCTCTACGCAGACGACACCATTCTGTATACTTCTGGCACTTCCTTGGACACTGTGCTATCTAACCTCCAAATGAGCTTCAATGCCATACAACACTCCTTCCGTGGACTCCAACTGCTCTTAAACGCTAGTAAAACCAAATGCATGCTTTTCAACCGTTTGCTGCCTGCACCCGCACGCCCAACTAGCATCACCAGCCTGGATGGTTCCGACCTAGAATATGTGGACATCTATAAGTACCTAGGTGTCTGGCTAGACTGTAAACTCTCCTTCCAGACTCCAATCCAAAATCAAATCTAGAATCGGCTTTCTATTTCACAACAAAGCCTCCTTCACTCATGCCGCCAAACTTACCCTAGTAAAACTGACAATCATCTACAAAATAGCTTCCAATACTCTACACTGCAAACTAGATGCAGTTTATCACAGTGCCATCCGTTTTGTTACTAAAGTACCTTATACCACCCACCACTGCGACCTGTATGCTCTAGTCGGCTGGCCCTCGCTACATGTTGGTCTCCAGACCCACTGGCTCCAGGTCATCTACAAGTCCATGCTAGGTAAAGCTCTGCCTTATCTCAGTTCACTGGTCACGATGGCAACTCCCACCCATAGCACGCGCTCCAGCAGGTGTATCTCACTGATCATCCCTAAAGCCAACACCTAATTTGGCCTCCTTTCCTTCCAGTTCTCTGCTGCCTGTGACTGGAACGAATTGCAAAAATCGTTGAAGTTGGAGACTTTTATCTCCCTCACCAACTTTTAAACATCTGCTATCTGAGCAGCTAACCGATCGCTGCAGCTGTACATAGTCCATCGGTAAATGTTTATTTTTACTGTTTTTATTTATTGACTTTTCTGCTATTCTGCACACCAGTATCTCTACCTGCACATGACCATCTGATCATTTGTCACTCCAGTGTTAATCTGCTAAATTGTCATTATTCGCCTACCTCCTCATGCCTTTTGCACACAATGTATATAGACTCTGTTTTTACTTTTTCATTTTTTTTCTACTGTGTTATTGACTTGTTATTGTTTACTCCATGTGTAACTCTGTGTTGTTGTCTGTTCACACTGATATGCTTTATCTTGGCCAGGTCGCAGTTGTAAATGAGAACTTGTTCTCAACTAGCCTACCTGGTTAAATAAAGGTGAAAAAAAAATTGAAATATCACATTTAAATAAGTATTCAGACTCTACTCAGTACTTTGTTGAAGCACCTTTGGCTGCAATTACACATTTGGCACACATGTATTTGGGGAGTTTCTCCCATCCTTCTCTGTATATTCTCTCAAACTCTCAGGTTGGATAGGGAGCATTGCTGCAGAGCTATTTTCAGGTCTTTCCAGAGATGTTCGATCGGGTTCAAGTCTGAGATCTGGCTGGGCCACTGAAGGACATTCAGAGACTTATCCCCGAAATCACTCCTGCGTTGTCTTGGCTGTGTGCCTAGGGTTGTTGTCCTGCTAGAAGGTGAAACTTCGCCCCAGTCTGTGGTCCTGAGCGCTCTGGAGCAGGTTTTCATCAAGGATTTCTCTGTACTTTGCTCTGTTCGTCTTTCCCTTGATCCTGATTAGTCTCACAGTCCCGGCTGCTGAAAAACATCCCCACAGCATGATGCTGCCCCCACCATGGTTAACCGCAGAGATGGTATTGGCCAGGTGATGAAAGGTGCCTGGTTTCCTCCAGACTTGACGCATGGCATTCAGGCCAAAATGTTCAATCTTGGTTTCATCAGAACATAGAATCTTGTTTCTTATAGTCTGAGAGTCCTTTAGCTGCCTTTTGGCAAACTCCAAGCAGGCATGTGCATTTTACTAAGGAGTAGCTTCCGTGTTGGCCACTCTACCACAAAGGTCTGATTGGTGGAGTGCTGCAGAGATGGTTGTCCTTCTGGAAGGTTCTCCCATATCCACAGAGGAACTCTGGAGCTCTGTCAGAGTGATCATCAGGTTCTTGTTCTCCTCCCTGACCAAAGCCCTTCTCCCCCGATTGCTCAGTTTGGCCGGGCAGCCAGACTTGGTGGTTCCAAAGTTCTTTTATTTAAGAATGATGGAGGCCACTGTGTCTCTTTGGGATCTTCAATGCTGCAGAAATGTTTTGGGACCCTTCCCCAGATCTGTGCCTCGACACAATGAGCTCTACGGACAATTTGTTCGACCTCATGGCTTGGTTTTTGCTCTGACATGCACTGTGAACTATTGGACCTTATATAGACAGTTGTGTGCCTTTCCAAATCATGTCCAATCAATTGAATTTACCACAGGTGGACTCCACTGAAGTTGTAGAAACATATCAAGGATGATCAATGTAAACAGGATGCACCTGAGCTTAATTTGGATTGTCATAGTGTCACGGCTCCTCCTCTGCATTGCAGTGGCGGTTCCTCCTGCATGCAGAGGAGGGTCGTTAGTGTTTGGAGTCACCTGGGATTCTGAGTTTGTTCGTGATTTGACTTCTGCATTTAATCGTTGGTGTACAGCTTCTGAAGTTAGTACTTTTGAGGGTCTGTCTAATTTGATTGTGTTAGAACAGTTCAAAAATTCTGTGTCTGACCAAGTTGCTACATACATGAATAAATGTAAAGTTAAGTCTCCAAGTGATGCAGCAAAACTTGCAGATGAGTACAGGCTAACACATAAAAGCCATTTTGAGTCAAATAGTGACATGCATCTTGTGGCTTTAATTTGGTGTAGGGGGGGAGACCAGGAGGACGTTAGGGTTTCGGATGAGGTCTTACAAGGTTGGTTGAAAAACTCCCAGACTTTGCAAAACCTTGGGGTTTTGGTAGATCATTTAGACTCTGAGAAACGTGATGAATTGGTAGCTCTTATTAGAAACTACCCTGTTTTGTTTTCTGAAACTCCATCGCAAACCCACTTAATTGAGCATGATATAGACAAAGGAGATGCTAAGCCTATCAAACAGAGATTTTATTGTGTATCTGAGGAGAAGAGATTGAAACTGGAAACAGAGGTGCAGTATATGTTGGACAATGGTATTGCAGAGCCATGTTGTTCAAATTGGGCTTCACCCTGTCTTTTGGTCAAAAGTCTGATTCCACTTTCAGACCTTGCACTGATTATAGAGAAGTTAACAATGTTACTAAAGCAGACCTTTACCCTCTTCCTAGGATGGAAGACTGTATTGATCAAGTTGGGTCAGCAAAGTATGTTAGCAAATTTGATCTTTTAAAGGGATATTGGCAAGTACCCCTTACCAAAAGAGCTTGTGAGATTGCTGCCTTTATAACTCCATCTGGTTTGTTCTCTTATACAGTGATGCCTTTCGGCTTGCGGAATGCTCCAGCCACCTTCCAGAGGCTAATGAATCCGGTGGTCTCAGGTCTGGAAGGGTGTGCCGTGTATTTGGACGACGTGGTCATCTACTCAGACTCCTGGGAGGAGCATGTTTGGAGAGTGCAAGCCCTGTTCGAAAGACTGGTGTGGGCCAGGTTGACTATTAATTTGGCAAAATGTGAGTTTGCCAAAGCTACAATCACATACCTAGGCAAGGTTGTTGGTCAGGGTTTTGTCTGTCCCATGGAAGCCAAGGTCCAGGCTGTGAAGCAGTTCCCACAACCCTCCACAAAGAAAGAACTGATGCGCTTCCTGGGAATGGTGGGGTACTACCATGCTTTCTGTAAAAACTTTTCAGTAGTAGTGTCCCCCCCTGACCAATCTGTTGAAGGCCAAGGCTGAATTTATCTGGTCCACCCAGTGTCAAGAGGCATTTGATGCAGTTAAGGCTCTTTTGTGTTTGGCACCTGTATTGGCAGCACCAAATTTTGGGAAACCTTTCAAATGGCAGGTAGACGCCAGTCAAATCGGCACTGGGGCTGTGCTTCTCCAGGAGAATGATAACAATGTTGAGTGTCCAGTCAGTTTCTTCTCCCGGAAATGTCATAAGTATCAGAAAAACTATTCTGTAATTGAAAAGGAGGCTTTAGGTCTCATTTGGGCTTTACAGCACATCGAGGTCTATGTTGGTTCTGGTTTGACCCCTTTAACTGTGTTCACTGACCACAGCCTACTTATTTTCTGAGGTCCCTGCAAAATCCCAACCAGAGCCTGATGCGTTGGGCTTTGTTCTTGCAACAATTCAACCTTGATATTAGACACATTAGTGGTAAGGATAATAACATTGCTGATGCTCTGTCCCGTGCTCCTTTAACCTCGTTTTTATCTTCTCTCTGCTGACCCTTACGGGCTGTCTGCGCCTCTTTCCTCTTAAATTCCTCCCCGGGTACCAGGGCTGCCGAGTTTGAGGGGTGGACAGTCAGTTGGGGGACATGGGGCTACTACTAGGAGCCGGGACTAGTATCCTTTTTGTTTATTTTTGGGAAAATTTGAATTGTTTTGAATATGTTGGAGGAAGTTGGGTTGAGGGTGGGCCCCTCAGTTTAAGAAGGGGGGTGTCATGGCTCCTCCTCTGCATTGCAGGGGTGGTTCCTCCTGCAGGCAGAGGAGGGTCGTTAGTGATTGGAGTCACCTGGGATCAGAGTATTTAAACTGTCACTAATCACCTCTCTCTCTCTCTCCGCTCCTCCAGGTATGAACCTGTTTTGTTTGTTCTTTTGTACTTTTGCATAGTTTTCACTCAGTCATTCACACACACAGATTCACACATCCATGCACGTTACATACACCTTACATTATGATACTTCCACACCTCATTCCTTTTTCTTAGTTTAGTGAATAGTTTGGTTTACAATAAAGAGCATTTTTTTAATTGGCCTATACCTGTTGTTTGCGGCCCCTCATTTTTGCCACAGGCTATGAGCTGGCCTGTGACAATAGCAAAGGGTATAAATACTAACACAAATAAGATATTTAAAGAATATATATATATATATACATTTGCCAACATTTCTCAAAACCTGTTATTACTTTGTCATTATTGGTTATTGTGCGTAGATTGATGAGGGGGTAAAACTATTCAATCCATTTTAGAATAAGTAACTAAAAAAGTTGTGGAGTCTGAATACTTTCTGAATGCACTGTGTTTCAAGAGCATCTATAACAATTGTATAATGCCTTAGAATGCACAACATAACACTAATAGTATAAACGTTCAGTACAAAGCACTGATTGTGTAAATCAGCTTGATGTTTATCAGCAGTTCCATAGGAATGATCAACAAAACATGCCCTGATTGTGGTCTTACTTGGGATCGGAGCAGAGTGACTGTGCATTGGCAGGCTCAGTGCTGGATAAGACATGTGGTGTCAGGAAGGCAGAAAGAGAAAGGGAAGCAGAGGCTGTATCAGCTTCAAAAATAGCTATTTTTACTCAGCCACTGCCTCAGCTCTCCTTTCAGCTGTCCTCCTGTACCCTTCTGATAATTCTGTAATATATGTTATCTTACTCTGAGGAACACACATACATTTACACATGCACGCACACAAACACACAGAGAGAGAGAGATATGTGGGGGTGCGGAGGGGGAAGGGGAAGGGAGAAGGAGAGAGAGAAGGTTGAGGAGAGGAGGGGTGGGGTGGGGAGAGAATAAGAGAGTTCCCATGCCAATAAAGCCCTTAAATTGAATTGAGAGAGAGAGACAAACAGAGAGACAGAGGGAGAGAGAGAGAAAGACAAACAGAGAGACAGAGGGAGAGAGAGAGACAGAGGGAGAGACAGAGAGACAGAGAGAGAGAGAGAGACAAACAGAGAGACAGAAGGAGAAAGAGAGAGGGACACACAGAGAAAGATACACGCACGCACAGCCATTAATTTTGGGGGGGAATCTCATTAATTCTTTCATTGAGCTTGCTCACACAAATACACACAAGGCCGCACAGACACTTACACACTTCCCTCATAATTTACCAAAGGGAAGCTGAAGAAGCATGTAATCATTTTGTTTACAGTAGCTTGAAAATCTTTCTTCTTACCCCTCTCTCACCCTAACATTCCATACCTCTCTCTCTCTCCTGACTGACAGTAAAGCAGAATCCTGTGTAAGTACTGTAGATGTGACCTCATTAGCTAGAAAGTGGGTCTCAGTTGAAAGTGAATGGAAGACATTTAGAGTCTCTCTTTCTCTCTCACTCTCTCGCTCTCTCACTCTCTCACTCTCTCACTCAAGTGGTCCCCTTGGCAGGAGTAGTGTTTGGCATATGTATATCACACACAGACCCACTGATGCAGCTCTCCTCTTGCAGCACTGCTTTAGGGAAATCAAACACTGCTCCGATAGAAAGAGGGGAGGTGAAAACACACACATACTCTCTCTCTCGCTCTTTCTGGCAACTCTTCAAACACTGCCACATCTCCCCTGAGTGTATCTCAAGCCCACCCCGCCATACAGGGTCTGCTGCCACACTACCACACCAGACCCAATCAACAGAACCGGAATAGGATCTAACACCAAACCAAACACAGCCCAACCTCCATGTCTCCACCTGCTCCTGTCCCCTCCTTTACGGCTGTTCCTGTCTCACTCTGGACCTAATCAGCAGAACACCAGACCTGACCCTAACCACTCTGATAGTCTAATACTGCAGACACCAGACCTGACCCAAACCCCTCTGATAGTCTAATACCGCAGACACCAGACCTGACCCAAACCACTCTGATAGTCTAATACTGCAGACACCAGACCTGACCCAAACCACTCTGATAGTCTAATACTGCAGACACCAGACCTGACCCAAACCCCTCTGATAGTCTAATACCGCAGACACCAGACCTGACCCAAACCCCCCTGATAGTCTAATACTGCAGACACCAGACCTGGCTCAAACCACTCAGATAGTCTAATACTGCAGACACCAGACCTGGCTCAAACCACTCTGATAGTCTAATACTGCAGACACCAGACCTGACCCAAACCACTCTGACAGTCTAATACCGCAGACACCAAACCTGACCCAAACCTTTATGATACTGCAAGGAATCACTCTCCTTGTTGGTTTTGGAAAGTCGGTTAGGTCATCTACTTCGTGCATGACATAAGTAATTTTTCCAACAATTGTTTACAGACAGATTATTTCAATTATAATTCACTGTATCACAATTCCAGTGGGTCAGAAGTTTACATACACTAAGTTGACTGGGCCTTTAAACAACTTGGAAAATCGCAGAAAATTATGTCATGGCTTTAGAAGCTTCTGATAGGCTAATTGACATGGTTTTAGTCAATTGGAGGTGGATGTGGATGTATTTCAAGGCCTACCTTCAAACTCAATGCCTATTTGCTTGATCATGGGAAAATCAAAATAAATCAACCAAGACCTCAGAAAAAAAATGCAGACCTCCACAAGTCTGTCTGGTTCATCCTTGGGAGCAATTTCCAAACGCCTAAACGTACCATGTTCATCTGTACAAACAATAGTACGCAAGTATAAACACCATGGGAACATGCAGCCGTCATATCGCTCATGAAGGAGACGTGTTCTGTCTCCTAGAGATGAACATACTTTGGTGCGAAAAGTGCAAATCAATCCCAGAACAACAGCAAAGGACCTTGTGAAGATGCTGGAGGTAACAGGTACAAAAGTATCTATATCCACAGTTAAACAAGTCCTATATCGATATAACCTGAAAGGCCACTCAGCAAGGAAGACGCTATAAAAACTATAAAAACGCCAGTCTACGGTTTGCAACTGCACATGGGGACAAAGATCGTACTTTTTGGAGAAATATCCTCTGGTCTGATGAAACAAAAATAAAACTGTTTGGCCGTAATGACCATCGTTATGTTTGCAGGAAAAAATGGGAGGCTTGCAAGCCGAAGAACACCATCCTAACCATGAAGCACGGGGGTGGCAGCACCATGTTGTGGGTTTTTGCTGCAGGAGGGACTGGTGCACTTCACAAAATAGATGGCATCGTGAGGAGAGAAAATTGTGTGGATATTTTGAAGCAACATTTCAAGATATCAGTCAGGAAGTTAAAGCTTGGTCGCAAATGGGTCTTCCAAACAGACCCATCTTCCCAAGCACACTTCCAAAGTTGTGGCAAAATGGCTAAAGGACAACAAAGTCAAGGTATTGGAGTGGCCATCACAAAGTCCTGACCTCAATCCCATAGAACATTTGTGGGCAGAACTGAAAAAGCGTGTGCGAGCAAGGAGGCCTACAAACCTGACTCAGTTTCACTTCCGACTTCAACTGTATATGTGTGTGTGTGTGCGTGCGTGCGCGCGTGTGTGTGTTTCTCACCAGCAGTAGTAGCAGCACCATGTCGGCGTGGTCACACACACACGCTATGTGCAGGGCTGTCCAGAGGTCCTCATCCTGCAGGTTGACGTTTAACCCTCGCTCGATCAGAACCTCAGCCGCAAACACATTGTCATGACGAGCACACTATGGGATGAAGAGAGAGAGAGAGAAAGAGAAAGAGAGAGAAAGAGATAGAGAGAGGCGCGGTCAGATAGTGGTGAGCTAATTGAAAAACAGCAGGTGGATGTAGTTGTGTTTGTGCATGTGTGTGTGCATGTGTATTCTTACCAGGTGTAGAAGAGATCCTCCAGAGGAGATAGGTGTGTTGGGGTCAGCTCTCTCCTTCAGTAGACGCAGCACTGCAACATAGAACAGAGAGAGAGAAATACAAACGTGCAGCTTGGTGTGTGAACACATGTGGATGTAGTAACAGAGATAGGCAGGACATCAGGAGGAAATATACCAGATAAACAACATAGGTAGACAACGGTTTATTAGGAAAAACCCAGTGCATTTTCCCAATAAATGCGCAAGTGCAAATGCACACACAACACGCAGCACACACACACGACAGCTTCCTCCTCTCCAGTAAAATCCCCCTGTGTGTGACTTGTTCTCTGTTTGCCCTTCAGGAGTCACTCAGTCAGTCAGTCAGTGTGTATTATAGCAGTCATCCAGTATCCCCAATAGCACCCATTTCTGTTGTAGCCCCAGACAAACTCACTTGATTTAACTCAATGAGGGCTTGATGATTAATTGACTAGTTGAATCAAGTGTGCTTGTCCTGGACTATAACAAAAATGTGTGCTGTTGGGGGTACTGGGGGACTGGAGTTGGGAAACACTGTAGTTGGTCTGACAGGTGGAGCGCCTGCCTAGAAACACACGGCTCACTCATTCACATCCCATCAGCTCTACTGAGCCACAGTGGACTGCACTAACACACTGCACTACAAATACAGTATCCATAACACTGACATACTGACACAGATTACCTGGTAATTCTCTACAAACCATTCTACTGTACTCACACATAGACATAGATCTGCTTTACAATGATCAGTACTCACCCACCAACATCTATTATTCACAAGGAACACAGAACTGCTGAGCCTTTACTCACAGACTAACCCAGATCTGCCCTAACCACTACCCTCAATAATGATTCTACACGAAAGCGATAAAAGGAGAAGGAAATGACTGAGGGAGAGTATTAGACACAGAGAGAATGAATAAAAGACTGAGATGGACAGATTTGAGGGCAGAGAAAGAGAAAGAGAGGAGCGAGGTTCGAGGTCTTTAGACATATTTTCCCTCAACAACAGTGATAAGCCAAGATGGATGCTGGATAAACACTGGGAGACCTTACCTCAGCAGAACACTGAACTACTCACGCAAGCCTCTGTCAGACTGGCATGCACTTTTATTTATTTTTATTTTACCTTTATTTAACCAGGTAGGCAAGTTGAGAACAAGTTCTCATTTACAATTGCGACCTGGCCAAGATAAAGCAAAGCAGTTCGACAGATAAAACGACACAGAGTTACACATGGAGTAAAAACAAACATACAGTCAATAATGCAGTATAAACAAGTCTATATACAATGTGAGCAAATGAGGTGAGAAGGGAGGTAAAGGCAAAAAAAAAAGGCCATGATGGCAAAGTAAATACAATATAGCAAGTAAAATACTGGAATGGTAGTTTTGCAATGGAAGAATGTGCAAAGTAGAAATAAAAAAATAATGGGGTGCAAAGGAGCAAAATAAATAAATAAATAAAAATTAAATACAGTTGGGAAAGAGGTAGTTGTTTGGGCTAAATTATAGGTGGGCTATGTACAGGTGCAGTAATCTGTGAGCTGCTCTGACAGTTGGTGCTTAAAGCTAGTGAGGGAGATAAGTGTTTCCAGTTTCAGAGATTTTTGTAGTTCGTTCCAGTCATTGGCAGCAGAGAACTGGAAGGAGAGGCGGCCAAAGAAAGAATTGGTCTTGGGGGTGACTAGAGAGATATACCTGCTGGAGCGTGTGCTACAGGTGGGAGATGCTATGGTGACCAGCGAGCTGAGATAAGGGGGGACTTTACCTAGCAGGGTCTTGTAGATGACATGGAGCCAGTGGGTTTGGCGACGAGTATGAAGCGAGGGCCAGCCAACGAGAGCGTACAGGTCGCAATGGTGGGTAGTATATGGGGCTTTGGTGATAAAACGGATTGCACTGTGATAGACTGCATCCAATTTGTTGAGTAGGGTATTGGAGGCTATTTTGTAAATGACATCGCCAAAGTCGAGGATTGGTAGGATGGTCAGTTTTACAAGGGTATGTTTGGCAGCATGAGTGAAGGATGCTTTGTTGCGAAATAGGAAGCCAATTCTAGATTTAACTTTGGATTGGAGATGTTTGATATGGGTCTGGAAGGAGAGTTTACAGTCTAACCAGACACCTAAGTATTTGTAGTTGTCCACGTATTCTAAGTCAGAGCCGTCCAGAGTAGTGATGTTGGACAGGCGGGTAGGTGCAGGTAGCGATCGGTTGAAGAGCATGCATTTAGTTTTACTTGTATTTAAGAGCAATTGGAGGCCACGGAAGGAGAGTTGTATGGCATTGAAGCTTGCCTGGAGGGTTGTTAACACAGTGTCCAAAGAAGGGCCGGAAGTATACAGAATGGTGTCGTCTGCGTAGAGGTGGATCAGGGACTCACCAGCAGCAAGAGCGACCTCATTGATGTATACAGAGAAGAGAGTCGGTCCAAGAATTGAACCCTGTGGCACCCCCATAGAGACTGCCAGAGGTCCGGACAGCAGACCCTCCGACTTGACACACTGAACTCTATCAGAGAAGTAGTTGGTGAACCAGGCGAGGCAATCATTTGAGAAACCAAGGCTGTCGAGTCTGCCGATGAGGATATGGTGATTGACAGAGTCGAAAGCCTTGGCCAGATCAATGAATACGGCTGCACAGTAATGTTTCTTATCGATGGCGGTTAAGATATCGTTTAGGACCTTGAGCGTGGCTGAGGTGCACCCATGACCAGCTCTGAAACCAGATTGCATAGCAGAGAAGGTAAGGTGAGATTCGAAATGGTCGGTAATCTGTTTGTTGACTTGGCTTTCGAAGACCTTAGAAAGGCACGGTAGGATAGATATAGGTCTGTAGCAGTTTGGGTCAAGAGTGTCCCCCCCTTTGAAGAGGGGGATGACCGCAGCTGCTTTCCAATCTTTGGGAATCTCAGACGACACGAAAGAGAGGTTGAACAGGCTAGTAATAGGGGTGGCAACAATTTCGGCAGATAATTTTAGAAAGAAAGGGTCCAGATTGTCTAGCCCGGCTGATTTGTAGGGGTCCAGATTTTGCAGCTCTTTCAGAACATCAGCTGAATGGATTTGGGAGAAGGAGAAATGGGGAAGGCTTGGGCGAGTTGCTGTTGGGGGTGCAGTGCTGTTGTCCGGGGTAGGAGTAGCCAGGTGGAAAGCATGGCCAGCCGTAGAAAAATGCTTATTGAAATTCTCAATTATGGTGGATTTATCAGTGGTGACAGTGTTTCCTATCTTCAGTGCAGTGGGCAGCTGGGAGGAGGTGTTCTTATTCTCCATGGACTTTACAGTGTCCCAGAACTTTTTTGAGTTAGTGTTGCAGGAAGCACATTTCTGCTTGAAAAAGCTAGCCTTGGCTTTTCTAACTGCCTGTGTATAATGATTTCTAGCTTCCCTGAACAGCTGCATATCACGGGGGCTGTTCGATGCTAATGCAGAACGCCATAGGATGTTTTTGTGTTGGTTAAGGGCAGTCAGGTCTGGGGAGAACCAAGGGCTATATCTGTTCCTGGTTCTAAATTTCTTGAATGGGGCATGTTTATTTAAGATGGTTAGGAAGGCATTTTTAAAAAATATCCAGGCATCCTCTACTGACGGGATGAGATCAATATCCTTCCAGGATACCCCGGCCAGGTCGATTAGAAAGGCCTGCTCGCAGAAGTGTTTCAGGGAGCGTTTTACAGTGATGAGTGGAGGTCGTTTGACCGCTGACCCATTACGGATGCAGGCAATGAGGCAGTGATCGCTGAGATCTTGGTTGAAGACAGCAGAGGTGTATTTAGAGGGGAAGTTGGTTAGGATGATATCTATGAGGGTGCCCGTGTTTAAGGTTTTGGGGAGGTACCTGGTAGGTTCATTGATTATTTGTGTGAGATTGAGGGCATCAAGTTTAGATTGTAGGATGGCTGGGGTGTTAAGCATGTTCCAGTTTAGGTCGCCTAGCAGCACGAACTCTGAAGATAGATGGGGGGCAATCAGTTCACATATGGTGTCCAGAGCACAGCTGGGGGCAGAGGGTGGTCTATAGCAGGCGGCAACGGTGAGAGACTTGTTTTTAGAGAGGTGGATTTTTAAAAGTAGAAGTTCAAATTGTTTGGGTACAGACCTGGATAGTAGGACAGAACTCTGCAGGCTATCTTTGCAGTAGATTGCAACACCGCCCCCTTTGGCAGTTCTATCTTGTCTGAAAATGTTGTAGTTTGGAATTAAAACTTCAGAATTTTTGGTGGTCTTCCTAAGCCAGGATTCAGACACAGCTAGAACATCCGGGTTGGCAGAGTGTGCTAAAGCAGTGAATAGAACAAACTTAGGGAGGAGGCTTCTAATGTTAACATGCATGAAACCAAGGCTATTACGGTTACAGAAGTCGTCAAAAGAGAGCGCCTGGGGAATAGGAGTGGAGCTAGGCACTGCAGGGCCTGGATTCACCTCTACATCGCCAGAGGAACATAGGAGGAGTAGAATAAGGGTACGGCTAAAAGCTATGAGAATTGGTCGTCTAGAACGTCTGGAACATAGAGTAAAAGGAGGTTTCTGGGGGCGATAAAATAGCATCAAGGTATAATGTACAGACAAATGTATGGTAGGATGTGAATACAGTGGAGGTAAACCTAGGTATTGAGTGATGAAGAGAGAGATATTGTCTCTAGAAACATCGTTGAAACCAGGAGATGTCATTGCATGTGTGGGTGGTGGAACTAATAGGTTGGATAAGGTATAGTGAGCAGGACTAGAGGCTCTACAGTGAAATAAGCCAATAAACACTAACCAGAACAGAAATGGACAAGACATATTGACATTAAGGATAGGCATGCTTAGTCGAGTGATCAAAAGGGTCCGGTGAGTGGAGAGGTTGGTTGGTGATTTAGACAGCTAGCCAGGGCATCGGTAGCAAGCTAGCATAGCTTGCTACCGATGACGTTCCGTCAGTAGATTAGTGGGGTTCCGTGTGGTAGAGGGGATTAATCCAAATCACACAACAACAACAAAAATAAAAACAATAGATATAGTTATAGAGGCCCAAGAAGAAAAGATAATAATAATAATTTAAAAAAATAATTAAAAAATAATAATAATAAAAAAATTGTCCGATTGTCTATTCAGATAGCAGCCGGTAAGACAGCTAACGGTTAGCAGGCCGCAGATGGGCGTTCAGGTAACGTCGCGACGGAGGAGCCGGCCGAATAACTCCTTCGGGTAGATAACGTCGGCAGTCCAGTTGTGAAGGCCCGGTGGGGCTCCGCGAAGGCAGTAAAACGGGTCCGGATAGGTGACTGCAGCCCAGGTGTGATTGATGGAACTCAGGAGTGATTGACGGAGCTTGCTAGCTCCGGAATAATTGATGTTTGCTCCGGAATCGACGAAGGCCGATGGTCACACGGATAGCAGCTAGCTAGCTGTGAGATCCGGGTATGAATGTCCAGGGACATGGAGAGAAAAATTGGTCCGGTATGTTCCGTTCCGAGCCGCGCTGCGCCGTACAGAGCTGGCGATAGATTTTCGAGCTAAAGGATAGCTGATGACCACAAACCGTGGTTAGCTGAATATTAACGATTTGCCAGTAAAGGAGCTAACTAGCTTCTGAACTAGCTTCTGGATTAGCTTCTGGCTAGTTTCAGGCTAGCTTCTTGGAGTTTCTGGCTAGCTTCTTGGAGGATTACAGATCTGAGGTAAATAATACTTTTTTATAAATATACATTGGTGAGGCGGGTTGCAGGAGAGTGTTTTGAAGATGAGTTGATGGAAAATAAAAATAAAATGTATGTGAAAAAGTTGTAAATATATATATATACAGGACACGACAAGACGAGGACAAAAGACGTCTGAACTGCTATGCCACCTTGGATGCACTGTCATACACACACACACCTATAAAGCGTCTGTGCACACACTGACTCACTGACTCACTCAAACACTCACTTAACCAGAGTCATTAGCAGTGAGCGTAACAACCACTGTAAATTCCTAGGTGAACCATAGTGAGGTGCCCCACAGGGTCGTTTTACCTTAAGTCAGGGGTACACAAATACTATTTGAGAAGGTCCGGTCAAACACATTTCCTAGGAGGCAAAGGTCCAGATAGATATTTGTATTTATTAATGTAGTAACAAACCCCTCCTTGCGACCCATGCATCCCCAAACTGTTCACACTCATCCTGTTGGCGGAGATAAGATTTTGCAGTTTGAAGTGAGCTTTGAATTCAAAATAAATCACTGACAGTGTCACCAGTCAAGCAACCCCACACCAGCACATCTCCTCCTCCATGCTTCACGGTGGGAACCACACATGCGGATATCATCCGTTCACCTACTCTGTGCCACACAAAGACATAGCGGTTGGAACTAAAAATCTCAAATTTGGACTCATTGGGACGAAAGGACAAATTTCCACCGGTCTAATATCCATTGATAGTGTTTCTTGGCCCAAGCAAGTCTATTCTTCTTATTGGTGTCCTTTAGTAATGGTTTCTTTGCAGAAATTCAACCATGAATGTTTGATTCACGCTGTCTCCTTTGAGCAGTTGATGTTGAGATGTGTCTGTTACTTGAACTCTGTGAAGAATTTATTTGTCCTGCAATCTGATGTGCAATTAAGTCTAATGAGTTTATCGTCTGCAGCAGAGGTAACTCTGGGTCTTCCTTTCCTCTTGCAATCCTCCAAGCCAGTTTCATCATGTACTTGAAGAAACATTCAAAGTTCTTGACATTTTCTGTATTGACTGACCTTCATATCTTAAAGTACTGATGGACTGTTGTTTCTGCTTATTTGAGCTACAATGGACTTGCTTAAGAAAAAAGACAATCCACAAATGAACTTTTAACAAGGCACACCTGTGAATTGAAATGCATTCCAGGTGAGAGAATGCAAAGAGTGTGAAAAGCTGTCATCAAGGCAAAGGGTGGCGACTTTGAAGAATCTCAAATATAAATACATTTTGATTTGTTTAACACTTTTTTGGTTACTACATGATTCCATATATGTTATTTCATAGTTTTGATGTTGTTAGGAATTTTATGAATAATGACTAAACAATATCTACATTTTAAATAGAACTATAACTAATTAAACGTCTACTCTGTTTTATTATATCTGATTAATAAATGTTAATTCATAAGGAAGGGATTGTGTAGCATGAAACAGGGGGTAATTAAACATAATAAGTACCATTCAGCTAGGTTGGGGAGGAATGGATTGTGGGTTTTTAAGTAAGCAAAAAGGGTCGTTAACCTATGGTTGAACCGACTCAACTTAACTCTGGGATGTTTAGATAAGGCAGTGAGTGCCTCCCTGGGTTTTCCATTATCTGGAACTGTCTTCTAAATAGTGATGGATGAAGGTGAAGATTCCAGAAGTTAATCTTGATAATAGTGTGTGTGAGCTAGGGGGTTGGAATAAACGTTTGAACCTGCTTTGTCCTGGTCGATAGGAGGAAGGACATTTTATAACCTATGACATCATATTTTGTATATAAACTGTTGTTCGTGGTTTCATGGCAGCGAGCTCCGAGAATGAATACTATTATCTAATTTTGACAAGACTGGTCTCTGTCTATTTTATGCAAACAGGAATCTTACAAATTCTTATAAAATAGACTGAGTGAATTTAATTCTAGGAATTATGAAATTCCAATGACAGATGTCTTCACTATTATTCTACAATGTAGAAAATAGTAAAAATAATGAAAAACCCTTGACTGGTAGTATGTATATATGTGTGTATATATATATATATATATATATATATATTGTTATATATGTTTCATTGTCACATACACTGGATAGATGCAGTGAAATGTGTTGTTTAACAGAGGTTACGGCACCCTTTGTAGCAAATTAGGGTTAAGTTTCTTTCGCAAATAAGAGCAAAAAGTTGAAAGCCCAACTTGATTCCCTAAAATGAAATGTTTTACTTTAATTCTGGGTCCGGATCCAGACCGTTGTCTGCCTATTGAGAATGGCTGACCTCAGCGGTCGTTATCTACACAGACGTGTGTATAGTGACAACTCACACACACAGCTGGTTAGGGCATATACATGTCAAGCTGAGCTAGGACATGGCATCACTGTAACAATGATGTAACAGTTTCACTGCGGTATAGTTTGACCTTGCAGTGTGTGTTTCAGCACAGCCAGTGGCATCACTTGTTAGTGATTATTTTTCTGATCCTCAGGTAGTACAGGCCACTCCATTCATTTCCCTCTAGGTTATATACCGTAGGGACCCCACTTATCAACCAACCAATCTTTGCTTAGTCTTGATAATGGAGGATCCTAGTCGTATGGATGGATGTCTGGATGTATTATGAACACACGAGTACACAGTCACCGAAAGACACACACATTTACATGCACACCCACACAGTCTTCTAATGGTCCTTACTGGAGCTTAAATGGTTGATGAGGAAGAACACAGCCTTCCTAAAGTCAATGAACACAATTATCTCTCACACACACACACACACACACACACACACACACACACACACACACACACACACACACACACACACACACACACACACACATGCTATGCACACGCACGCCCACACAAACACACACCTTACTGTCTCCCACCTAAAAGCTCAGGAATATAACCCCACCTAGATGAGTAATTAAGGATAATGGTGGTTACCTCACCTACAGTGCTTTAGTAGAATGGTGGATATCCCTTGATAACATTGTCTGCTAAATGACTAATGCACACACACGCATTTATATGCGCACACACACAGTCTTCTGGTGCTTAATGGATCTTAAATGGTTGATAAGGAAGAACATAGCCTTCCTAAAGTCATTCAACACTAATTTCTCTCTCGCTCGCTCTCTCTCACATACACACACACATAAACACAGTCTCTCTCCCGCCTAAAAGCTCAGGAATATAATCCCAACTACTGTAGGTTAGTAATTAAGGCTAATTAACATATGTGGTGGTTGGTTCACCTACAGTGCTTCAGTAGAATGGTGAATAACCCTGGATAACATTGTCTGCTAAATGACTAAACTGTGAAATCCGAACACTACTGTATATATTAATTGAATCACTAGTCATCAGAAATAATAGACTGATACAGTCAGGCATCAGTCTGGACGGCATCAGGTCTGTTTGACCTTCCACACACTAGAAGGACCGTCTATGTGTTTTTATAGGGCATTGTTGAGCATGACTGAACAGAGGTCAGAAGTCAAGAGCTATGTATCTATTGACCCTCAGGGCAATCAAACAGAAGTGCTGTATGCTGGACCATATGGCTGATGTTCCATTTCTGTTCTATTGGATCTAAAGACAACACTTTCCGGTGTTGTGGTTCTCTATTGGTCCATACGTTTACACTGCCCACTGTTCTGCTGTTCTATTGGTCCATACGTTTACACTGCCCACTGTTCTGCTGTTCTATTGGTCCATACGTTTACACTGCCCACTGTTCTGCTGTTCTATTGGTCCATACGTTTATACTGCCCACTGTTCTGCTGTTCTATTGGTCCATACGTTTACACTGCCCACTGTTCTGCTGTTCTATTGGTCCATACGTTTACACTGCCCACTGTTCTGCTGTTCTATTGGTCCATACGATAACACTGCCCACTGTTCTGTTGTTCTATTGGTCCATACGTTTACACTGCCCACTGTTCTGCTGTTCTATTGGTCCATACGTTTACACTGCCCACTGTTCTGCTGTTCTATTGGTCCATACGTTTACACTGCCCACTGTTCTGCTGTTCTATTGGTCCATACGTTTACACTGCCCACTGTTCTGCTGTTCTATTGGTCCATACGTTTACACTGCCCACTGTTCTGCTGTTCTATTGGTCCATACGATAACACTGCCCACTGTTCTGCTGTTCTATTGGTCCATACGTTTACACTGCCCACTGTTCTGCTGTTCTATTGGTCCATACGTTTACACTGCCCACTGTTCTGCTGTTCTATTGGTCCATAGGTCAACACTGTCCTAAGTCCTGCTCTACTATTGGTTCATATGCCAACGCTACCCACTGTCATGTTCTATTGAAATTATTGACAGGTACTATCCAGTATTGCTGTGGACCATTACATCTCTACACACTCCAAGACCATGTCTTTTCCATCTCCTACACACAATACTACCACCTAGCTCATATACTACTCACGGAAAACCAATGGATACCCTGTCTTCATGATTAGCATTATTATCACCACTGTGCATACTACCTTCTTACTTACTTTTGATTTGATTATGATTGATATTGATGTTGTACGGTACTGTTGAGTGAGCTCGCAGGTAAACATTTCACTGCACCTTTTATGCCTAATGAAAACTGTGTGCGCACCGAAACAAACTGGACTTGATTTTATCAGTGCTAACTCAGGAAGTGAGCATTTTGGCAGCAGTGTAAATGAATGTAAATCAGGTTGTTGCTCTTTTCCCTGTGTTTAGTGTGTTTGTCTGTGTGCTCTGTTTCATCAGGCTGTTTGACCGTGAAGAGAAAGAGAGAGAGTGTGTTTGTCTGTGTGCTCTGTTTCATCAGGCTGTTTGACCGTGAAGAGAAAGAGAGAGAGTGTGTTTGTCTGTGTGCTCTGTTTCATCAGGCTGTTTGACCGTGAAGAGAGAGAGGGAGAGTGTGTTTGTCTGTGTTCTCTGTTTCATCAGGCTGTTTGACCGTGAAGAGAGAGAGGGAGAGTGTGTTTGTCTGTGTGCTCTGTTTCATCAGGCTGTTTGACCGTGAAGAGGGAGAGGGAGAGTGTGTTTGTCTGTGTGCTCTGTTTCATCAGGCTGTTTGACCGTGAAGAGAGAGAGGGAGAGTGTGTTTGTCTGTGTGCTCTGTTTCATCAGGCTGTTTGACCGTGAAGAGAGAGAGGGAGAGTGTGTTTGTCTGTGTGCTCTGTTTCATCAGGCTGTTTGACCGCGAAGAGAGAGAGAGGGAGAGTGTGCGAGAAAGAGAGAGAAAACAACCAGCTGTCATTTTGGGGGAAACTGAAAAACAGCTGTGGGAGACATATGTGGAGTTTCCATAGCAACCAGATGGGAGCCGTTGTGGAGAGAGGGAAAGAGAGATGGAGGGAGAGAGCGAGAGCTGGAGAGAAGAGGCGGGAGGAATAATGACAGAGGAAAGGAGAAAGAAAGAGAGAAGACTGATGTTCTCTGTTTGTCCCAGAACCCTTCTTTCCAATAAAAGATGACCCTATCCTCCCTATCGGCATATTCCACTCTTCAGCCATCCAAAAGACCACATACTGCTTATCATACAGTCCCTCCAGCCAAACTCTAACCAGATGCAACCAGAATGCAAACACTGAATGGAATACACTATGAGTCCAATGCCAACCTTGAGTCTCCCTCAGTTATAGAAGTGGAGTTGGATCAGACATATTTCTGTAGATGCCAGGTCAGACACATTCCAGAAAGGGAAACATGTTTCCACTCTGACCTTGTACTACCGCCAGACCTGGCAGAGGCACTCCAGTCTCTCTTGCATAACATGTATGAATTGCATGTACATGATTAGCGAGTCGCTGGTGTACAGTTAGAGTATGCTCCACTACAGCCCTGAGAGCTATGTCTACTGAGTTAATGATATACAATGGAAGCAAGTGATGCCAACATGATATCATTGATAAGCGTCGATCTGGTATGATTCTGCAAAAATACAGGCATCAAGGAACCTGATGTGAATACATTGCATACACCATGGGCGCCTAGAGAAAAGCATCCCGGACATGCATTGCATTCAGGCAGGGAGACGTATGCAATGGATGCAGCGGGAGAACAAAAAGAGGAGTATACAGTTATACTGTAGCTTTCCCTCTAGGGAGAGAGGGAGAGGGGAAGAAGGAGTATTACATAGTCGGTGAGTGGAGGGTATGTCTAGGCTACTTCATAAGGGGATGGAATCAAATCCCACTCGATCCATCTCTCTCTTTCTCTCAATGTTTCTCTCTGTTCTATTCATCCCAGAACTCCATCCTTGTGAATGTATCTTCAAATGCCCCTTCAATGACATGACATACGTTACCTATGACCTCTTTTTCACATTCCTTACCAGTCCACCATCCATATTATGAGTTCCTATGTGTGTTCCGCTATGCCTCATCCCAACCCTCCAATATGAAACCTGCTGTAAGAGTTCTCATCCCTGTGAATTATTCCGTCTCAGTTCTTCTTATCAGACATTCATAGTCACCACAATCCCTCGTCTTGCATGGCTGCTCTATGTTTTCCAAAAGAGCTTTGGAGTCTTCTCTCAGTTTCCATCCTTCAGGAAAAACAATATACACTGTTCTCAGACAAGACACAATCCTAAGAGCACAGACTTCCATGATGGGATCTGTGATGCAGAAAAAAGGTTATCTGGAGAGATTTGGAATTTGTAATTCCACCGCATTATTTGGGGAATACTTTCTGTGAATCTCTGTGAGTAATGCTTTATGAATTCTGTTAGAGTGATTAAGCTATGCATTCATAAGCTATGCATTCATATAGCCTGTTAAGGATTGTAGAAAGTATTAAATTCAGTATTATGTGTGCATAGACAGATGGATCATAAAAAGTGTTAACCAAGTTTATTCTCTCCCGAACAATCTTGAAGCATTGAAGGACATTCAGTTAGTAGTAGTCTGTTGGAACCAGTTTCCCTAGGGCTTGACATCTTAATAAAAAAATGCTACAAGATATTCTGCAGCATATGTAAAAATGGAATCTAAATGACATTTGTACTGAGCAAAGCTCAGTAGCAACAAATGAGTTCACAAGTATGTGCTTTCCTTATTAAAGTTTCTCTTAAGCTCCTCTTGTTTCTCAAGTAATATCTCTGGCTTAATTCTCACATTGGGTTAGATACCCCTATTACTAGTCTGTTCAACCTCTCTTTCGTATCATCTGAGATTCCTAAAGATTGGAAAGCAGCCGCAGTCATCCCAATCTTCAAAGGGGAAGACACACTAGACCCAAACTGTTACAGGCCTGTATCCATCCTGCCCTGCTGTTCTAAAGTCTTCGAAAGCCAAGTGAGCAAACAGATCACTAACCATTTCAAATCCCACCGTACCTTCTCATCTATGCAATCAGGTTTCCGAGCTGGTCACGGGTGCACCTCAGCCACGCTCAAGGTCCTAAACGATATCATATCCACCATCGATAAAAGACAGCACTGTGCAACAGCACTGTGCAACTGTCTTCATCGACCTGGACAAGGCTTTTGACTCTGTCAATCACCGTATTCTTATCGGCAGACTCAACAGCTTTGGTTTCTCTAATGACTGCCTCGCCTGGTTCACTAACTACTTCTCAGATAGAGTTCAGTGTGTCAAATCGGAGGACCTGTTGTCCGGACCTCTAACAAATCAAATCAAATCAAATGTATTTATATAGCCCTTCGTACATCAGCTGATATCTCAAAGTGCTGTACAGAAACCCAGCCTAAAACCCCAAACAGCAAGCAATGCAGGTGTAGAAGCACGGTGGCTAGGAAAAACGCCCTAGAAAGGCCAATACCTAGGAAGAAACCTAGAGAGGAACCAGGCTATGTGGGGTGGCCAGTCCTCTTCTGGCTGTGCCGGGTGGAGATTATAACAGAACATGGCCAAGATGTTCAAATGTTCATAAATGACCAGCATGGTCGAATAATAATAAGGCAGAACAGTTGAAACTGGAGCAGCAGCACAGTCAGGTGGAAGTTGAAACTGGAGCAGCAGCATGGCCAGGTGGACTGGGGACAGCAAGGAGTCATCATGTCAGGTAGTCCTGGGGCATGGTCCTAGGGCTCAGGTCAGTTGAAACTGGAACAGCAGCATGGCCAGGTGGACTGGGGACAGCAAGGAGTCATCATGTCAGGTAGTCCTGGGGCATGGTCCTAGGGCTCAGGTCCTCCGAGAGAGAGAAAGAAAGAGAGAACCTGTGGCACCCCCATAGAGAGAACCTAGAACAGTCTCTATGGGGGTGCCACAGGGTTCAATTCTCAGGCTGACTATTTTCTCTGTATATATCAATGATGTCGCTCTTGCTGCGGGTGATTCCTTGATCCACCTCTATGCAGACGACACCATTCTGTATACATCTGGCCTTTCCTTGGACGCTGTGTTAACAAACCTCCAAACGAGCTTCAACGCCATACAACACTACTTCAGTGGCCTCTAACTGATCTTAAATGCAAGTAAAACAAAATGCATGCTCTTCAACCAATCGCTGCCCGCACCCGCCCGCCCGACTAGCATCACACCTCTGGACGGTTCTGACTTAGAATATGTGGACAATTATAAATTCTTAGGTGTCTGGTTAGACTAAACTCTCCTTCCAGACTTACATTAAGCATCTCCAATCCAAAATTACATCTAGAATCGGCTTCCTATTTCGCAACAAAGCCTCCTTCACTCATGTTGCCAAACATACCCTTGTAAAACTGACTATCCTACCGATACTTGACTTCGGTGACGTAATTTACAAAATATCCTCCAACACTCTACTCAGCAAATTGGATGCAGTCTATCACAGTGCCATCTGTTTTGTCACCAAAGCCTCATATACTTCCCACCACTGCGACCTGTACGCTCTCGTTGGCTGGTCCTCGCTACATATTTGTCACCAAACCCACTGGCTCCAGGTCATCTATAAGTCTTTGCTAGGTAAAGCTCCACCTTATCTCAGCTCACTGGTCACGATAGCAACACCCACCCGTAGCATGCGCTCCAAAAGGTATATTTCACTGGTCATCCCTAAAGCCAACACCTCCTTTGGCCCCCATTCCTTCCAGTTTTCTGCTGCCTATGACTGGAACGAATTGCAAAAATCACTGAAGTTGGAGACTTATATCTCCCTCACTAACTTTAAGCGTCAGCAGTCAGAGCAGCTTACCGATCTCTGCAGCTACAGCCCATCTGTAAATAGCCCATCCAACCAACTATCTACCTCATCCCCATATTTGTTTTTGTTTTTCTGCTCTTTTGCAGTCCAGTATTTCTACTTGCACATCCTCATCTGCAATTACAGTATATCACTCCAGTGTAAATTGCTAAATTGAAATTACTTTGCCACTATTGGTCTATTTATTGCCTTATCTCCTTACTTCATTTGCACACACTGTATACAGATTTTTCTATTGTGTTATTGACTGTACGTTTGTTTATCCCATGTGTAACTCTGTGTTGTTGTTTTTGCCGCACTGCTTTGCTTTATCTTGACCAGGTCGCAGTTGTAAATTAGAACTTGTTCTCAACTGGCCGACCTGATTAAATAAAGGTGAAATAAATAAATACAATGTAAAACATTGATCAGTTCCCCTATTTGGTGGACAAAGGCCACAATAATCACAAAGAGTCAGTTATTGTGTCCAGATTTCTGGTTTCTCTCTCTTTCTCACTCCTTCGTTCAATCAACGGAGAGGATTTGGCACGGTGTCACAGCATGACATCTACCTTCCACTGCAAAGGCCCCTGGGAAAGGGATTGATGTGTGATGCAGACAACGAGCTTCTAGCTCTGACAGATAGATAACTGTACCAGAGCTGTATGGGAGTGAGGACGATCTTCAACACGGACACTATCAAGCTTGCTATACTGAAACCGATCAGACAGACAGACAGACAGTGAATAGCACCAGTAACACTCTGTCTGTCTGTCTGTCTGTTTGTCTGAAGTAGAAGCACTAATGGCCTCTGCTGTCATTGTTACATGTCTTCCTCACCTCAGTGTTTAGCACCACGCTCACACATATGCATGCACACACACACACACACACACACACCTTTGTCAAGACGTCTAAATACACAGTCAAGCTAATTGCATGCCTATACCCAAAGCGTGATCACTGATCCTATCTGATCGGGTAGAGGACAGACTCAAGAGGAGGAAGCGAGTAGGGAGAGGGGAGGAGGAGAAAGGAGGATTTTCCTACATGTAATTACACCTGTCTTAAGTGACAGGAGGTCTCAGTTGATTGTGTAATGTATGCACGACAGGGCACCCAATCACTGATACAGGGCGTTTCATAGTCAAAGAGAATCTCAACCGTTCTCATTCTCAGATTTGATATATTATGAAATCTAAATCACAACACAAGTCACATGATCATATCATGATGTATAGTAATCTGATATTAAAACACCCACTACTTTGGTTAGATGCAGAGTAATAATGGACAGATGCTAATATTAAACAGGTTTCCTAGGCATTGAAACACAGAACTATATTATGATTATCAGGTTATCAAACAGCTGTGAACTGCAACTGGACAGAGAGCCACTCTGTCACACTCAAGTAATATCTCTCTCTACCAGACCCCTAACCTCATATAAGATAATAAAAATTATTCATATACAGTAGACTCAATCACATCAAACATATGATTTTGCAGGGAACGTAACATCTAATATCACCTCAATAACACAGCTACTGTATATACCAATCATTCCCCAGTGTGGAACATTCCACATCATCATTCTGGAATGGTATTGTGAATTGATTTTGGATTCCACGCCTCTTGAAGAGAACAGATGCTCCGGTCACAGCCGTGCCTCCCACTGATGAAGTTAAGAGATTACTTTAGAAAGGCAATTTCACCAAATGTCACTACCAATGCAAGTCCCAGTTTACATATGGCAGGGAGGAATCGAGCTGAAAAAGGCTCAGGTCTCTCTTGTCTCTCATTCTCTCTTTTTCCCCCATTCACCATATCCCTCCCTGCCTGTTATTTTTCTTTGATTCTCACTTTCTACTTTTTTTTATTGACATAGCCCTCTATCCTCTCCTTTCAATCTCTTTACCCATCTCCACATCTCTGTCACTCTCTATTTTCCTCTCTGCTTCCATCTTATTTCCTGCCAGTGATTTCTGATAAGATAAGTGTGTGTGTACATCTCTTATTACTAGCCTGCCTCGTCAGCAGAGTGTTTATAATTTATCTGTGAATCTGTGTCCAAAGCCAACTCCATACTGACAAAGTTGAATTAGGATAGACACACAGACGGAGAGAGAAAGAGAGAGATAGAGAGATAGAGAGAGAGAGAGATGCCAAACATTCTTTAAATGATAATGAGTCATGATGGTACAAGGTGTTGTTTTCTCATCTGGAATGGTTCATAGCCATTATTGTATCAATCAAAGAACAAATGAAATGAAAACATATAAATAATTACAGAGGGAGGTTGGGTGCCATGATGAATACCGTACACAACTAATACAGAAGACGTTCATACCACAGACATTCCACAGTCATCCAGAATAATATCTCCATGCCTCGCTATAGCTAGATAAACGTTTGGACACAGTCTATCACTGTCATTTCATAGCTTTACACTTCAATGAGAGATTCACCACCAGATAAGGCCTTCACAGGATAAAGCAAAGCAGAAAACCAAATCTGCTACATACATCTTTGAGGGTGGTATTTCCTCCATCATCTCCAGAACAGAGGAGCTGATCTCATCACTAATAACAACGGGCTGAGATGAGATCCCTGTGGAATACTAAGCATTGATTTTCCTTCCACACATCCTCATGTTCTGCGCTGAGTCCGGTTTTCCAGGGTTTGGGGATCTTGGTACAGGCAGAACCAACCCCAATTCCCACCCCGTCCCCCTAAATTACCCCCCTTTCACCCCAGATGGACCCCTAGGCTTCTCAACATGGGGTGTATTTACACATTTCCTCCTCTCAAAAATGATTAAGGATTTTGCTGTGAATACAATTCCAGAAATGTTCCCACATATCTCCTGGGATAAAGGAGGCCTGAGGCGACCATGTTTCCTACATGGATTTGGAATGGAGTGGGATTGAGTCAGAAACATGCTGTGGAGCATTACTGTATTTTCCCACACAGTAATTGGCACAGACGTACACATACACAGAGACACAGAAACTGACATTGCCTACAAATAACATTACACACACAGAGACATAGAAACAGTCAACAGGCCAAAGATCAGGGTTGGGGAGTAACTGATAACATGTAATCTGATTACAAAAAAACTATAAATGTAATCGCTTACTCTACCAGCAAAGATATTGTATCAGATTACAGATACTTTTTAAAAACGACATGATTACTTCTTGGATTACTCTTAAATTCAGAAAGGATGTTAGTGAAACAAATACATTGAGACCTTTCTGCTTTCTCAATTACATTCAATTCAGCATTTAAAATGTTAACGATTTTTCCACCTGAGTGAGCCTGAGACCACTATGATGACACACCAAATGTGTAAAAATAATTATTGTTGTCTTCTTCTGCATTTTAAGGGAAAATGAATTAGGAAGTAACTGAAAGTAATCAGATTACAGTAATCCAAAAGACACATTACTGACTACAATTTTAGATAGTTAACCATGGGATCATCAAAGCAACAAATCAGTAATAGCAGGAATGAAAAGAAGGGAATTCAGTCCGATGGTGTGAAATGAGACTTATCATCATGTCTCCATCTACACGGTATCATGCCTATGGAACATCAAATCTGCAGGACAACATCTTATCCAACAACATCTTATCCAACAACATCTTGTCCAACAACATCTTGTCCAACAACATCTTGTCCAACAACATCTTGTCCAACCACATCTTTTCCAAAAACATCTCATCCAAAGACATCTTATCCAACAACATCTTGTTCAGCATAGCCTTGACAGTTCCAAGTCTAGTTAATGAGACCTATGGTTGGCAGCTGATTTTACCCACCATACCAAAAGCCAGTGGCAGTAACAGTCTTGTGCCAGTCCTGTACCATGCTGTTGCATGGGTGGTAAACAGTGGCGATTCATGCCCGGCCAAAGGACCAGGTTTTAGTCAGGCAGTTGCATGGGTACACCAGCTGCTCTCAAGTACCCCAGCTGAAGATCATTGGCAGCCCAAAGGGGGGAGATTAGCATAGTGACCTGCAATGGCTGCTGGGTGGTCTGACAGATACACACAGGCAGCTGGGCAAACGGCTGGCAAACAAGAGCATGGGTGGCGAGAAAGATAAGGAAGGGATGGATGGAGAGAGAAAGAGAGCGAGAGAGAGAGCGAGAGAGAGAGAGAGAGAGAGAGAGAGAGAGAGAGGGAGAAAAAGGGAGAAAAGGGAGAAAGACAGACAGAGAAGAAAAAAGGAAAGGGAGGTAGAGAGAGAGAGAATAGGGAGCAAGAGAAGAGGCCATAGTGAGATAAATACATGCCTATTGTAAAAGCACTCATAGAGTATAGAGTATCCACTAGTAGTGATACTTTATGAAGAGATAGAGTATGTTTGACTGCAGCTCTGTGTGTATGGGACTGTGGCATTAAGGGTAGAGTCCCTCAGATCCCTGCCTGGGGCAACAGATGATTTAGAGTCAGGCTGACAAGAGCTCTCTCTCTCTCTCCCCTCTGAGGTCTAGGTAGAATCCATAATGAGGAATCTCTCAGTTGATAGAATAGGGAGGTGTGCACACACACACACACACACACACAATCTGGTCAGCTGTCCTGGGGATAGTCAGAATAGCTGACTATGGTTGACTTAATATCACCTGCTCCATCGCACATAATGGGAGAAATCTCTGAGCTCTGTAATCGTTGTGCTGATCTGCACAAACCCTTCTGTATTAGATTACTTCTGCTTGTCTCCCAAGAGCTGCATTTCACTCTAGCTAGGTGTGTTTTTATGAATAAGTGTGTGTGTGTTTGTGTGTGTGACAGAGTTAGAGAGTTTGTGTCATGACTAGCATGTAATCAGTTTGAAGAATGAGCTAATACTGCAAAGCTAATGGCCACTCCTCCCCCTTGCCACATCCATTTGTCTTTTCCCAACTGCTGCACTAAGACACACACACACACACACACACACACACACACACACACACACACACACACACACACACACACACACACACACACACACACACACACACACACACACACACACACACACACACTAAGCAGAATAATGATTAGCAGCTGAAACTCTGGAGAGGGAATGAAGAGTGAATATTGAAGGAGGAACAGAATACAAAGAGAGGAAGGGAGAAAAATAAGGACTAGAGAGATAGAGAGAGGCTTTTTTTATCGCTCCGTGGGAGGCACTGACTAAATGTCTTCTGTTCACTTTCAACTGAGACCCACTTCGGGATGCTGATAATGTTTTGAGGTCTGTTGCATTACTATAAGTCTGTAGGGATGGGTGTGGAGAGGGTAAACCCAAAACATGTGGACTAGATCTGTTGCATTACTATAGGTCTGTAGGGATGGGTGTGGAGAGGGTAAACCCAAAACATGTGGACTAGGTCTGTTGCATTACTATAGGTCTGTAGGGATGGGTGTGGAGAGGGTAAACCCAAAACATGTGGACTAGATCTGTTGCATTACTATAGGTCTGTAGGGATGGGTGTGGAGAGGGTAAACCCAAAACATGTGGACTAGATCTGTTGCATTACTATAGGTCTGTAGGGATGGGTGTGGAGAGGGTAAACCCAAAACATGTGGACTAGATCTGTTGCATTACTATAGGTCTGTAGGGATGGGTGTGGAGAGGGTAAACCCAAAACATGTGGACTAGATCTGTTGCATTACTATAGGTCTGTAGGGATGGGTGTGGAGAGGGTAAACCCAAAACATGTGGACTAGGTCTGTTGCATTACTATAGGTCTGTAGGGATGGGTGTGGAGAGGGTAAACCCAAAACATGTGGACTAGGTCTGTTGCATTACTATAGGTCTGTAGGGATGGGTGTGGAGAGGGTAAACCCAAAACATGTGGACTAGGTCTGTTGCATTACTATAGGTCTGTAGGGATGGGTGTGGAGAGGGTAAACCCAAAACATGTGGACTAGGTCTGTTGCATTACTATAGGTCTGTAGGGATGGGTGTGGAGAGGGTAAACCCAAAACATGTGGACTAGGTCTGTTGCATTACTATAGGTCTGTAGGGATGGGTATGGAGAGGGTAAACAGACTAGGTCTGTTGCATTACTATAGGTCTGTAGGGATGGGTATGGAGAGGGTAAACAGACTAGGTCTGTTGCATTACTATAGGTCTGTAGGGATGGGTATGGAGAGGGTAAACAGACTAGGTCTGTTGCATTACTATAGGTCTGTAGGGATGGGTATGGAGAGGGTAAACAGACTAGGTCTGTTGCATTACTATAGGTCTGTAGGGATGGGTATGGAGAGGGTAAACAGACTAGGTCTGTGCACGCCAGTGTACACATGTTCGTATATGTGTGTGAGTGATTTGAAAGGGACTCATATGGTCCACAGACGTGCAGAGAATGATGTAAGTGCTGTAAGAGTAGAGCTCATGGTCGGCAGGGTAGCCTAGTGGTTAGAGCGTTGGACTAGGTTGCAAGTTCAAACCCCCAAGCTGACAAGGTACAAATCTGTCATTCTGTTCCTGAACAGGCAGTTAACCCACTGTTCCTAGGCCTTCATTGAAAATAAGAATTTGTTCTTAACTGACTTGCCTAGTTAAATAGAGGTAAAAAATCTAATGTATGCCACTCAGTACACACTGAACACTTCCCACTGCCTATTCTGATTGAACTGACTCAAAGCTCATAAAACTGTCAGAAGTCAATAGCTCAAATTAAGTGCTACTGAACTCAGATATGATGCCATCAGGTTGTGAATTTAATCTAAGACAGTTTTACAGAAATATAGCCATTACACTGTGGAAATACTAGCATCAACATACTCTTTATCTGTATAGCTACCCCCCATACAGACAGACAGACATGCAGGCAGACATAGGTAAACACAAACCTTCTTTGTCGTCGTGGCGTACGATGGCGTCCTGTATGATGTCACCGAGGCTGAAGCGAATGCTGTGTCTCTTCATTTGGCTGGTGGGCGGGGCTTTTACCTTGACTCCTCCTCCCAGTTTCTGCAGGGTCTTCTCCCGCTCATAGTACTCCCTTATTTGGTCACAGCGCATCCTCCTGACCAGACGCTGGCGCTGGCCAAACGGGAGAGACTCCAGCAGACACTGGTCGATCTCCATGTTCTGACGAAACACGTTACATAGCTGAAAACAACCTGCAGAGGGAGGGAGGGAGGTAGAGAAGGGAAAAGGAGATAGAAATACATTAGCATATCATGTTTTGTGATGAAAATCTGTCTCAACAGTTTATACAAGTTGAAAATAGAGTGATGTTAAACATAGTAAAACAGCTAGTGTGTGTGTGTGTGTGTGTGTGTGTGTGTGTGTGTGTGTGTGTGTGTGTGTGTGTGTGTGTGTGTGTGTGTGTGTGTGTATAAGACACAGACACTGCTGTTAGATACAGTAAATAACTCGAACTACTCCATGTTTATTTAAATATAGTCTGACACTGAGCGAATGGGACATTTGGATGATAAAGTACACCAGTGCTGTCTGTTTCACCTACAAGCCTTTAGTGTGTGTGTGTGTGTTTATAATGGACTACACTGGGATGATAAAGTACACCAGTGCTGTCTGTTTCACCTACAAGCCTTTAGTGTGTGTGTTTATAATGGACTACACTTGTACTGCCTTTATCCTCTGGGTGTTTTGAAAAAAAAACACACTGTTTAGTGTCTTCTCTCCTGCATCCCAACGGCTGTAGTGAATATCATGACTTAGCATGTTGCCTGTCCCAGTGGAAGAGAGCCAGTTGTTCTGCTCACTATCCAGTCACTGAACCTATTATTGTCTGTCTGCCTATTACTGCTGCAGCACAGCTAAACCTCATTGACTGCAGTGGAATGGATCACGACACATCAGGACCAAACCATGCTTATTTAAGAAGGTAGTTCCAGACTTATAAAATGGTAAATGTGCATAGCATTGTTCAGTGATGAAGGCTGAAAATCAGACCAACCAGAAGTAAAGTTGCAATTCATAGGCAATCAGAGACCATGATGCTTCCAAGCGCATAAAAAAGTAATCAGAAGGAATTGAATTCCAGACAATCTTGTTACCCAAAGTCTGCCCCCGGATGCAATACAGAACGTTTTCAATGATGTGGTGATTGCGTGTGTGTGTGTGTGTGTGTGTGTGTGTGTGTGTGTGTGTGTGTGTGTGTGTGTGTGTGTGTGTGTGTGTGGATGTCTGTTAGACAGAGACAGAGACAAAGACAGCAGTGATTAGTGCAGTAATTCAGGTCACTGCTAGACCACAGGGGAGGGAAACAGAACTTTGGAAAGGCTGCCTTTGCAGATAAATTACAGACAGTTCCATTTTTCTCACATACTCCTCTTCTATTCATGTCTGCTTGTCTAACTGTCTGCTTGTCTAACTGCCTGTATGTCTGCTTGTCTAACTGTCTGTTTGTCTAACTGCCTGTATGTCTGCTTGTCTAACTGTCTGCTTGTCTAACTGTCTGCTTGTCTAACTGCCTGTATGTCTGTTTGTCTAACTGTCTGCTTGTCTAACTGCCTGCTTGTCTAACTGTCTGCTTGTCTAACTGTCTGCTTGTCTAACTGTCTGCTTGTCTAACTGCCTGTATGTCTGCTTGTCTAACTGCCTGTATGTCTGCTTGTCTAACTGTCTGTTTGTCTAACTGCCTGTATGTCTGCTTGTCTAACTGTCTGGTTGTCTAACTGCCTGTATGTCTGCTTGTCTAACTGTCTGCTTGTCTAACTGCCTGTATGTCTGCTTGTCTAACTGTCTGTTTGTCTAACTGCCTGTATGTCTGCTTGTCTAACTGTCTGTTTGTCTAACTGCCTGTATGTCTGCTTGTCTAACTGTCTGTTTGTCTAACTGCCTGTATGTCTGCTTGTCTAACTGTCTGTTTGTCTAACTGCCTGTATGTCTGCTTGTCTAACTGTCTGGTTGTCTAACTGTCTGCTTGTCTAACTGCCTGTATGTCTGCTTGTCTAACTGTCTGGTTGTCTAACTGTCTGCTTGTCTAACTGTCTGTTTGTCTAACTGCCTGTATGTCTGCTTGTCTAACTGTCTGGTTGTCTAACTGCCTGTATGTCTGCTTGTCTAACTGTCTGTTTGTCTAACTGCCTGTATGTCTGCTTGTCTAACTGTCTGGTTGTCTAACTGTCTGCTTGTCTAACTGTCTGCTTGTCTAACTGCCTGTATGTCTGCTTGTCTAACTGTCTGCTAGCCTAACTGTCTGCTAGCCTAACTGTCTGCTAGTCTAACTGCCTGTATGTCTGCTTGTCTAACTGTCTGCTTGTCTAACTGTCTGCTTGTCTAACTATCTGCTTGTCTAACTGTCTGTTTGTCTGCTTGTCTAACTGTCTGTTTGTCTGCTTGTCTAACTGTCTGTTTGTCTAACTGTCTGCTTGTCTAACTGTCTGCTTGTCTGCTTGTCTAACTGTCTGCTTGTCTAACTGTCTGTTTGTCTAACTGTCTGCTTGTCTGCTTGTCTAACTCTCTGCTAGTCTAACTCTCTGCTAGCCTAACTGTCTGTTTGTCTAACTGTCTGTTTGTCTGACTGTCCGCTAGTCTAACTGTCTGCTAGTCTAACTGTCTGCTAGTCTAACTGTCTGCTAGCCTAACTGTCTGCTAGTCTAACTGTCTGCTAGTATAACTGTCTGCCTTCTTTCCCTCTCCTTTTAACCCACTCTAATTCTCTTTTTCAGGTTATCTTCCTCCTCATCCCTCTCTCCTTTCCTCCTCGCCCTCACTCTGTCACTTTGCCTGTCTGACTGTCTTTCGCAGTCTCTTTACTTTTAAGCCCTCTCCACATCACTTTCACTTGGTCTTTAACCTCCTTGTCTTCCTCTTCCTCTTGTCTGTCCCATAACTATCTGCCTGTCTGTCTTCCTCTCACCCCTGTAATCTAATCCCTCCCTCCCCCCCCTCCCTCTGTGTGTGTGATTCAGTAGACTGGTGCAGCAGGCTGCTGGCGAGGTTTAAACCACTGACAGTGGGATGCCTTTGAAGTACTGCAGCCTTTTTTAATGGCCCATCTCTCTCGCTTTCTCTTCTCTCTCCCTTAATTTCTCTTTCTCTCCTCTCTGCCTGTTACGCTTTTTAAAGAGGAGCAGGAATCACTGCAGTTCATTTTGTCATGCAGCTATGGAAGTAAGAGCTGCGTTGTCTGAGTGTGTCAGCGTGTGTGTTTGTGTCTTTTCTCTGACGCTGTTCACATTATAGTCTCTTCAGAGACCCATAAGCACCTACACAGACCTGAACATAAACACATGCCCAAAAGAGACACATTTATAACCATAGCAGACATGGCACAGGAATTGAGAGGTGTTTATCCCCCAGCATGTTTTCTCTACTTGAAACAATGTTTATGTGAATCTGTATGTGCTGTAGATCCTTATCAGGCTGATGAGTGATGTTACTGTGTCTTTAACTGCTTTTGCAATTAGATAATCATCTGCATACTCAACCACACACCTGACTGCCTCCCAGATAGTAGGGCCAAAATGTCCGTATGTTATCTGCCTGGGCTGACAACATGAAAATGATCTTTGAGACAATGGGGAAAGGATTAGAATATTGTTGAAACCAGGTGTCTGCCTCAACATTTTCATTTAGGGAAACTGCCTCGGGTTTGTACTGGTCTACACACACAGGCTCGCACTTTCACACGCATGCATATACACACAAACACGCACATCATTGTGCACACGTTTGAGCGCGCTCTACCAGTGTGTTCCCTCTCTGCTCTCGCTCCCTTTTTCACCCATTTCTCTGCTATATGTCCTCTTTCTCCTTTGACTTTCTCTTACCCACTCTATTTCCTTCCTCTCTTCATCCTCTTCTCCCTCCTGACCCTGTCTCTAGGCTCTGATAAACCAGGATGCAGATTAAAGACACTTTAGAATTGCTGCAGTGAAGTAAGATGCTCCCAGGAGCAGAAACCAATTACCCTATTAAACCTGCTCTGTGTGCCCAGCCCTGTGTCAGTACACACAGCACCATCCCCACTATACCTCACTATACCATTCACTACTATTTAGCTTGTACAGCCTCTTATTAAGATGACTAGGCAGAGTTAGAGAGACAATACATCGTGATAACTATGAAACTAGTGACACTGCCCGCCTTTTCCCCTCCCCCTCACCCATTCCCCAAACCAGACTCTCTCCAAAGTCTACTGTCACCCCTGATAGACCTGGACGAAATGGACAAAAATCCATGTTGCGATAAATAGAATGATCGTTTTATAACATTAATGTGCACAACAGTTATTATATTCTCCTTTAAACTACTACTACTGGTTTGATGGTTGTATCCAACAACTGTCCCATTGACAATCACACATATTAGCAAACATATTTTATTTCTCTAGTACAGGCTACTTATCGTAATGAACGAAATGAGCAAAATGCCTGTGGTAAGTGATCGGTATGGTTGGCGTCGATCATTTGCGGTTTATCGTCCCAGCTCTAGCCCCTGAGTCTTGGAGGATTTTGAAAAGAAATGCAGCCAACCACTGTTGTGACAAGAGGAGGAGTACATTCTTCTCAGGACACACCCGCTGCAGCTGGCGTAGCACATGTACTGTACATTACACAAGCATATACACTACAGCCCTTCAGTTCAAATGACACATAGCCTAATTCAAAGCCAAGCCCCAACCAGAGGAGGCTGGCTCCTACCCTTTACTGACAGGCACAAAGCTCAGCCATATCTGGACTGGATTAGCTAGCTAGTTTTTACAGCTGGCCCAGTCTGACAGTAGATTGTCTATAGAGTATAGCTGGGTATATCTGTGTCTATAGCTGGTTATAAAACTGGTTGTTTGCATCCTACATGCTGATTGGACAAGCAGAATTCCCAGCCATGCTGATTGGACAAGCAGAATTCCCAGCCATGCTGATTGGACAAGCAGAATTCCCAGCCATGCTGATTGGACAAGCAGAATTGCCAGCCATGCTGATTGGACAAGCAGAATTCCCCGCCATGCTGTATTGGCCGTCACAGACACGGTGACTGTATTCATGATACAGCACGGCCTCTTGTGCATTATTGCTTAAGTATATATGTGTCTATAGACTATAAATGGGTAGATCTGTCCTAGGACTGGCTAGCTGACTCAAAGTGACTTAAACTGCCTTCCAGGGACCCAGGAAACAAAGGATAATTACCACTGCTGGGTATAGACTGCGGCACTACTGAGAACAATCACACATTGGCACCCTGAGAGACTGCATATTAGAGGAATGAGAGGGGGGCTGTATATGACAGACAGAGGGAAGGAATAGAAAGGAGGAGAGAGGGAGAAAAAGAGGGAAGGCGATTCAGGCAGTGGAATAAATAAAGAGCAGTAAGAGACAGTGTGAGAGTGGGTCAGTGGAAGTAGAGCAAAGTCACTAGTTTAATGGTTTGCGTCTGTGCGTGCCAACTATAACAAACACAGCATGGGAGGATATGAACCTGGAGTTGAACTCAAAATGCGTTCAGCTATAGTACCGTACCACTTCTCTCTCTCTCTCTCTCTCTCTCTAAAGGCTGCAGACAGTATCACAGGCCTGTTACGGCTTTCTTCCGTCGAAGGAGAGTCGGACCAAAATGCAGCGTGGTTAGTTCGATACATGTTTAATGAAGGAATAAACACGACAAATACAAAAACAACAAACGGAATGTGAAAACCTATACAGCCTGTCTGGTGACAACTAACACAGAGACAGGAACAATCACCCACAAACACACAGTGAAACCCAGGCTACCTAAATATGGTTCCCAATCAGAGACAACGAGAATCACCTGACTCTGATTGAGAACCTCAGGCAGCCATAGACTATGCTAGACACCCCTACTCAGCCACAATCCCAATACCTACTAAAACCCCCAATACCACAACACAACACAAAATAACCCCATGTCACACCCTGGCCTGACCAAATAAATATATAAACACAAAATACTAAGACCAGGGCGTGACAAGGCCTACTGTAAACTAAAAGGGAAAAATCTTAATGAAACAAATAGGTTGCGCCCACCGATTAGGTTCTCTCCTCTGACATAATTGTTGCATCACAAATGGTGTCAAAGCCCAAGGGATTGTTCATTTGAAGACTGACTCTTGACTTCATCAATCCTTTTGAAAACCAACCAGAAAGAGAAAGGGGTGCTCCCCATGGTTCTGAAAGCATCAGACCTAGAACTCTCTCACCCACACAACTCTCTTTCTCTCACCCACACAACTCTCTCTCTCTCACCCACACAACTCTCTCTCCCCCACACACATCTCTCTCTCACCCACACAACTCTCTTTCTCACCCACACAACTCTCTCTCACCCACACAACTTTCTCTCTCTCACCGACACAACTCTCTCTCCCCCACACACCTCTCTCTCTCACCCACACAACTCTCTTTCTCACCCACACAACTCTCTCTCACCCACACAACTCTCTCTCTCTCACCCACACAACTCTCTCTCTCTCACCCACACAACTCTCTCTCCCCCACACACATCTCTCTCTCTCACCCACACAACTCTCTCTCTCACCCACACAACTCTCTCTCTCACCCACACACCTCTCTCTCTCTTTCCCCCCACACACACCTCTCTCTCTCCCTCACACTCCTCTCCCCCACACACCTCTCTCTCTCAATTAAATTCAATGCAATTCCATTTAAGGGCTTTATTGGCATGGGAAACATATGTTAACATTGCCAAAGCAAGTGAAGTAGATAATAAACAAAAGTGAAATAAACAATCAAAATGAACAGTAAACATTACACTTGCAGAAGTTACAAAATAATAAAGACATTTCAAATGTCATATTATGTCTAATCTACAGTGTTGTAACGATGTGCAAAGTTAAAACGTTTTTAAAAAGTAAAAAAGTAAAAATAAATCAATATAAATATGAGTTGTATTTACAGTGGTGTTTTTTATTCACTGGATGCCATTTTCTTGAGGCAACAGATCAAAAATCTTGCTTCTGTGACGGCACACTGTGGTGTTTCACCCAGTAGATATGAGAGTTTATCAAAAATTATTTGTGGATCTGTGTAATCTGAGGGAAATATGTGTCTCTAATATGGTCATACATTTGGCAGGAGGTTAGGAAGTGCAGCTTCTCTCTCTCTCTCTCTCTCCCTCTCCCTGTGCTGTTCTCAGCTGTGATGGCTTTATTGCAGACTCAGGGAGACATCATAACTGACTTCATGGAGGAGGGACACAGGACTGATGAGTCCTCCTTCAGGAGTCTTAACTCACAGCGACACACACACGAGATTGTCACTCTAGCCATGAGCAATAACACACACACACACACACACACACACACACACACACACACACACACACACACACACACACACACACACACACACACACACACACACACACACACACACACACACACACACACACACACACACACACACACACACACACACACACACCTCTACCAAAATACTTGATTTGCCACCAGCAGACTGTATTTAACTGCGTTGTCAGCGTTATAAATCAGGCATCATAATCAGCCAGACAGAGGCATAGCAACATTGTCTGGCCATAAACACACGTTATTTGACACATATCACACACGTGTCACTTCTGACATGTCACCCATAAAGTCTTACCTCAGACTGATCCAACTGAGCAGTCTAGCCTCTCGAAATGTGATGCTAATGCAAAACCATATTCTTCATATCCGCTGAGCAAGACAATAAAGATGAAGTCAACGGGAGAGGGAGTGTGAGAGTGAGTGAGTGACAGACAGGGAAGGTCAAAGACACCAAGAGGGACCGGCAGAGGTCAGGATGGAGATATAGGGAAGAGGGAGAAAGTAGGAGGGAGGTAGGGAGTAGGAGGGAGGGAGGGAGAGAGAGCAGGGAGAGAGATATACTGTAGTTGTCATGCTTGAGAAGCTCCTGCTTTCCCATCTCCTGGCTGTCAGATATTGATTTACAGAGGAATATCCCTCATAGGCTCTAGTTATTAACACTGACAGCACTGCACTGGGCTGTGAATTAGCCCGCAGCATCCACATAGACATACATGTACAGTATGTACTGTACACACACGTAAAATACCGTACATTTGTTTTACAGCACGCTATAATAACTTTTTGTAATTTGAACAGTAAAATACTGAAAAATGCACAGTAAAATACTTTGAATGTGTTTCACAGTATCAATAATGGTGCATTGTGGGAAACTCTTGTGGGCGAGGAAAGAGTTTCTGGCTCATTAACATATTTTATGGGTGCCATGCAAGAGGCTATTGTCACAACTTCCTCCGAAGTCGGTTCCTCTCCTTGTTCGGGCGGCGTGCGGCGGTCGACGCCGCCGGTCTTCTAGCCATCGCCGATCCACCTTTCATTTTCCATTTGTTTTGTCTTGTTTTCCCACACACCCAGTTTACATTCCCTCACTATTTGTCGTGTATTTAACCCTCTGTTCCCCCCCATGTCTGTGTGTGAAATTGTTTGTTGTAAAGTACGTGTGCACTCTGACTGGTTCGCGACGGGTTATTTTGTACCCATATTTTGTTGTCCGTTTTTTTTACCCAGTTCTGCTCTCCTGCGCCTGACTTCCCTGAAGCCTGTCACACAGCCTGTCACACACCCCTTAGAGCTATTTTGTTGCACCAGTGAGTGAGAATGGTGTACCCCACAGAATACCGTAATATACTATAATTTAGGAATTTTACAAACCTTGTCCTGAAACTCTGCAGTAACTTACTGGCCAATTGTTGTTAGTAATTTACAGTAATTCAAAATATGTGTACCATACTGGATTTTTGGAGCACCAAAAACCTTTTGAACACAAGTGGGTGTTTTTTCTCTTCTTAGAGGCTGTATTTATTGCACCCATTAGTGAGAGTGCTTTACCAATTTAAGTTATATGTGGTAGTAGTTCCTATTAATTGAATGCTTATAGGAAATAGATCAGACATTTTAATGGTTGAGTGTTCACCCATGTCCATTTGATCTGTTTTGCCCTGTAATCACAACCAGTTTGGAAGCCTTTGTTTAGGCCTCAAGAAGTGCAAGTGATTTAAAACACCTAGTATTCATTAATATGCTGTAATATGCAAATGACTTACAGTCAACCTGCTTGCTCTAATCCCTTGTAATTACAGTAAAATACTGTGGAAATCATTTTCTTAAAGTTGAATAGCGACGTTACGTTAGATAATGGTGCGCCAAGGCGTCGAAATCACTAAGCAGCTAAATTCGAAGTAGTGTACAGATGTGTGTATCACTTTATCAGAAGTACGTCATCAATGATGTCCAAAGATTTGTTTGATCACGTGCTTTTTCAAACCGTGTATTGCAAAATGCAAGATTTCGCCGTGGTTCCAATGCTTTCTTCCATTCCAAGCTGCTTTCAAAACACCAACCTCTGCTGGACACTGTACTTACAGATACCGTTAGGATTTTGTACATGTAGTTTTACCTGACCTGTAAGCTTAGCAGGTAGAGTAGGGAACTATGGAACATTCAAGGACTTGAGGTTAGAGGTCAAATCCTGTTGAAGGCACACATTTATTTTTTATTCATTCGAAACCACATTTTCTGTACTGCTGTTCAAAGCTTCTGTCTCAAGTCCCCTAAATAATGCTATAGATTCTTATATGAAGCTCCAAGTATGGAACCATTTTCCGTCTCAATTTGGTAAAAGCTCCAAAGCCTTCAGAAAGCCTGGGTTTCTTCCCTTCACCACAGTTTCACAGTTTAATAGTCACTGTGTTCCTGTGTTATACTGTGTTTCATTCTTCTGGCATCGAGTACCGTTAATAATATCTCAGTATTGTATTGGCACTAGCCAGAAATAGTCAGAGATATATCAGAAGATACAGTGCCTTCAGGAAGTATTCACAGTGCATTCAGGAAGTATTCACAGTGCCTTCAGGAAGTATTCACAGTGCCTTCAGGAAGTATTCACAGTGCCTTCAGGAAGTATTCACAGTGCCTTCAGGAAGTATTCACAGTGCCTTCAGGAAGTATTCACACCCTTGATTGTTTCCACATGTTGTTTTACAGTCTGAATTTCAAATGGATACAATTGGGATTTTGTGTCACTGGCCAACAAACAACACCCCCATAACGTGAAAGTGGAATTATGATTTTATACATTTTGACAAATTAATTGAAATGAAAAGCGTTAATGTCTCAAGTCAACAAGTATTCATTCAACCCCTTTATTATGGCAAGCCTAAAGAAGTTCAAGAGTAAAAATTTGCTGAGCAAGTCACATAATAAGCTGGACTTACTCTATGTGCAATATTAGTGTTTAATGACTACCTCATCTCTGTACCCCACATATAGAATCATCTGTAAGGTCCTTCTGTCAAGCAGTGCATTTCAAACACAGATTCAACCACAAAGACCAGGGAGGTTTTCAAAGTAAAAGTAAAATTGCTAAAAATGTGGCAAAGAAATTAACTTTATGTCCTGAATAGAAAGTGTTATCTTTGGGGCAAATCCAAGACACCACATCACTGAGTACCACTTTTCATATTTTCAAGCACGATGGTGGCTGCATCATGTTATGGGTATGCTTGTAATCAGCAAGGACTAGGGATTTTATTTAGGATAAAAATAAACAGAATAGAGCTAACTACAGGCAAACACCTAGAGGAAAACCTGGTTCAGTCTGCTTTCCAACAGACATTGGGAAACAAATTCACCTTTCAGCAAGACACAAAGCCAAATCTACACTGGAGTTGCTTTACCAAGATGACATTGAATGTTTCTGAGTGGCCTAGTTACGGTTTTGATTTAAATTGGCTTGAAAATGGCTGTCTAGCAATGATCAACAACCAACTTGACAGAGCTTGAATATTGTTTTTAAGAATAATGTGCAAATATTGTACAATCCAATTAGAGACTTACCCAAAAAGACTCACATCTGTAATCTCTGCCAAAGGTGATTCTAACATGTATTGACTCAAGGGTATGAATACATACATAAATGAGATATTTCTGTATTTAATTTTAAAAACATTTTCCAAAATGTCTAAAAACAAGTTATAATTTTGTCTGTTTGGGATTTTGAGTGTAGGTGGGTGAAAGAAAGAAAAATATTTAATACATTTTGAATTGTATTGTGGAATAAGTCAAAAAGGCTATGAATACTTTCTGAAGGCAATGTTTCTTGTAATTATAATCACTTTGAAGACCAATGCATTCTTAACCCCTAAAAGTGTAAGCCTTTGGGCCACGTCACTAAGCTGACATATGGAATTGTTTTAAGATGGTCATACCATGGCTCATTTAGCTATTTGATTTAGAATTTTATGACCCCTGAAGTTATCCCCCCAATATTTGAGAAAATATTGAATTTGTCCTATACTACTATAGCCTATAGAAACACATTGAATAGCACATTCATGAATGGCAAAACAGAGGCAAAGTGTCAGTCCTATTTCTAGAAGATATAAGAAAGTGTGTTGGCACAAAACTACTTCCATACTTCCATTCATTTTTTTAAATGGTACCGTGTCACCTTCAGACAAGTCCTGTGACATTTGTGGGGGTTGTAGAGCAAAGCAGCGAACACCATCATGTTTGTGAGAGTGTCATCTTTTTTAAATTAGTTCGTAGGCTAAACCGTTTTCGAACCCATGAAGAGTAGCTGTTGCCTTGGCAACAGCTAATGGGGATCCAGAGTAAAGAGAAATACATTCAGACGTTACAGACGTTTTTGTCAGAAGACTGATTTTCGGGATGTATCCTGGTCTGACAAACAGCGCCGTAGCGCTGCCACTTTCCACCACAGCTGTGGAAGTCCAACATGGACGGATGCAGTGCATTGAGATAGATATATCGACTTTAAAACAGACACATTTTGATGGGGATTTTTACTGTGTTAATGGCGATCGACTCGAAAGGACTAACTCCAACAAAATGGTCTGTTACGGTTTTCAGAAATGTTTTACTTGCCATAACTGTAATAGGCTATTTTTTTATCCACCTTGGTTGAACACACTGACTGTAAGTTGCTAAGGACTAGAGCAACCGCTAAATAACCAAAATGTCAATATAAATGTCAAAATGAAAACCTACAAAGAACAGTGGGTAATATGTTGCTGTAGCCAGTAATATACTGTAAATTATATTACAGTAAAAAATGTGGTACCGTAAAATGGACTACAGTAGCTGTACTGTAAAAATACATTACAGTAATTTCCTGGCCAATTGTTGCCAGTAAATTACTTACATGAAAGGTTTTACAGTGCCTATTCATGCATGACAGATCTGTAAGGATGGGTTGAGGCAGGGCTGTTCCACTGACCTATGAGCCCACTCATGTGTCTGCTTCAGCACACATCAAACGTGAGAACCCACACACCTGCCTCATTCATATCCCTCTCGCTCTCACGCTCACTCGCTCTCCTTTTTCTTCCATTCATTTCTCTATTTTATTTCTATCTGCCCTTTGAGTTCACCTTCAACCCTAATCTGGACTCTTTCTCTCTTACACACGCACACACACGCGCGTACACTCGCACGCACACACGCACACATACAAACAACCAACACATTTCAGCCTTTGAGAAAATGATAATTCAGAGAGGGAGGAAAGGAGAAAAAGCAGGGGAAAGAAACAACAAGGAAATAGAGGAGAGAGGTATAGATCGGGGAAATGATTAACCAATCCCCTTCCCTGGCAGCCTTTTTCCTCTACCGCTTTCCCAGATATATCTCCTTCTATCTCTCTCTACCTCCCCGGCTCCCTCTGTCTCCTAATCTCTTAGTCATGCACCATCATCCGTTCTCGCACTCTTTTTTATCTCCTTTATTCACCTCCTCCCTGACTCATAATCTGTCCCTCTTTCTCCTTTCCTCAACTGTCACTTATCGTCCTGTCCTTACATCCACGTCTCCCCTTCCTGTCCCCATCCTCACATTTCTCTCAGTATCGCCTCTCTCCCATCTCTCTCCCTCTTTCTCGTTTAGTCTTTCCATTCCTCTCTTTCACTCATCTCTCTCTGCATCCCTCTCTTTCACTCTTTCCCTCATCTCTCTCTGCATCCTTCTCTTTCGCTCTTCTCTCTCTCCAGCCATTCCTCTCTTTTCCCGATCTCTCTCCCTGCAGTTCTGCTCTACCTTTCTGTCTGTCACTCGAGCTGAATTACCCAGGAGCCTCCCGCTACCTGCCGCATTCACCGGTCAGCTTCACACAGCTACCGCACTCTGTCTGCAGCAAGCTCACACACCCACCCACAGTACACACGTAACACACATCCCGCACACACACAAACACGTTGCAGAGACACACACACAAAAACATCATTGCACACACCCACACAGGCAAAAACCACTCTCGCTCCCACACACAACTACACACACACAAATGGCACACGCTGGCTACATCAGAATGTAATATCAGAGGCACATTGGCTCACCATTACTATGCATGACACTATCATACCAAATGTTACACAGGTACATTACATTATAAACTGCCAGAGATAGTCACATCATGCTCTCATACACACAAGATAGGCATGAGCTAATACAGGCACACCTGTCACTTTCTCTCTCTCTCTCTCACACACACACACTTGCATCTGCTACCACACTGACATAAACAACAGTAGCAACTACTAGACAAATAGAGAGAGAAAAAGGTAGAGAGACAGAAAAGGGAGGACAGTTGTCCAGGGCTTACTTACAGCATTTGAGAAAATGGTAGTGGGACATGTTCTCCTTGTACCAGTCAGTCAGTCAGATAGTCAGAGAGTGAGACAGACAGAGGCAGCCACAGGTTCCTTCCTTCCAGCTCTGGTTAAGCTAACAGCAGTGCTAGTAAACTTGCACAATGCATTATTCATTCAGCTGCTCTGCTCTGCATTATTCACTATAGGACTCGGGTTGCAGCAGAGCAGACAGACACACTCAGCAGGCACACACAACATCGCAGGGCTGCAACGCTTGCAGCTCTTGCAGCTCTCCCAGCCATCGGTCAGATAACCACCACACAACCTCTCCCCAACCATGACCGGCGCACGTGCTCAGTGTGCGTCACTGACTGACAGCGTGGTAGACCCGCCCCCAGTGCAACACACCCCCCTGACGCAATGCTCCACACATTCAGAGAGATACACACCACAGACACAAATGCAATGTGCCTGACACACACCTCCTACTGCTTTTCTTGAGCTGAAAACAAAAGAGACGGAATGAATTGCTGTGCCTCTTCACGAGAGAGAGAGAGAGAGAGAGAGAGAGAGAGAGAGAGAGAGAGAGAGAGAGAGAGAGAGAGAGAGAGACAGAGATAGAGAGACAGAGATAGGGAGAGAGACAGGAACAGAGAGAGAGAGGGACAGAGAGAGAGAGACAGAGAGAGAGAGAGAGAGAGAGAGAGAGAGAGAGAGAGAGAGAGACAGAGAGAGAGAGACAGAGAGAGAGAGAGAGAGAGAGAGAGAGAGAAGAGAGAGAGGGACAGAGAGAGAGAGAGAGAGAGAGAGAGAGAGAGAGAGAGAGAGAGAGAGAGAGAGAGAGAGAGAGAGAGAGAGAGAGAGAGAGAGAGAGAGAGACAGAGAGACAGAGAGAGAGAGACAGAGACAGAGACAGGATGAGAGGAGAAAGAGGGAGAATGGAAAAGGAGGAAGCAAAGGGTAGAAAGCAATTGAGAGAGCTTTAGAAAATGAGGGATAGGCAGGTAGAGTGTGAAACAATAGGGAAAGGAGGGAAAATAGAGATAGATAGAAAGATGGCAAGAGAGAAGGAGGAAGCAAGCTAGAGAGGAAGAGGGAGATAGAGAGGAGAGAGGGGTGCTCAGCTGCAGCAGTGCGGCTCTGCTCTGTTCTTAGTGCTGTGACTGGCTAAGTGTTCACCAATGGTTCTTTAACTGGCCAATATATTTGGTCTAGATAAGCCTGGTTGCCATTTAACAACAGGTCACACCCTCCATCATACATCTGTCACACCTCTCTCTCATACAGCACAATCACAGCAGTGTGTTTGTGTGTATGTCTGTGTGAGTGTGTCTGTACGTTTACTGCAAAAATATATTTTAGCCGGTGAGGAGAGACTGATTTGCATGTATGAATATGTTCGCTGCAACATAGCAAAGAGGCTGTGTGTGTGTGTGTGTGTGTGTGTGTGCATACGTGCCAGTGTGGGTGTCTCTGTATGTGTGCAGCTTCAATTTATGGATTGTGTGACTAAATCTGGATTTTGACATACATTTTGAAGCTGTGCCACTGTGCTACAGGGTCTACTGGTGTATCTCTCTCTGTGTGTGTGTGTGTGTGTGTGTGTGTGTGTGTGTGTGTGTGTGTGTGTGTGTGTGTGTGTGTGTGTGTGTGTGTGTGTGTGTGTGTGTGTGTGTGTGTGTGTGTGTGTGTGTGTGTGTGTGTGTGTGTGTGTGTGTGTATGCGTGCGTGCACGGGCTGGTATATCGTGAGAGTGATTGTTTTTCTTCTACCATCCTGTCAACTTCTGCTACTCCAACCTACATGTAACACACCTGGCAGATGGAGAGATAGAGAGGGACAGCGGAGGGGGATTACGAATGACAGTGTAGTGACAGTAAGAACAATGGAGATGGGGAGAAAGACAGCAAAACAAAGAGAGAGACAGAGAGGGAAAGAGAGAGCGACAGAGAGAGAGGGAAAGAGAGAGAGAGAAAGAGAGAGAGAGAAAGAAAGAAAGTAAGAGATTGAGTGAGAGTGAGAGAGAGGAAGCATCTGAGACATGCTAGAGTAAATCCTGTCATATGAAATCAGGTCACAAATCTTTGCTTCTCCTCCAACACAGGAGCCAAAAACAGCAGCCACAACATGCCTTCAACATCCAGCACATCACCCTTAGAGAGTAGCATGTGTTTATGTGTTTGTGTGCATTGTGCTTGTAGTAAATTAATGATGAATATCAACAACCCAGTTAGAGAGAGAGAGAGAGAGAGAGAGAGAGAGAGAGAGAGAGAGAGAGATAGTAGGAGAGAGAGAGAGAGAGAGAGAGAGAGAGAGAGAGTAGGAGAGAAAGGAATCGGGAGTGATGGATAAGAAGGTGTAGAGATGAAAGGAAGAATATAAGAGAGACGGAGACCCTGTTTGTCTGGTCTACTCTGTCTGTTGAGAAGGTCAGCCCACAGAGAGGGACAGCGGGGATCACCTGATTCTCTGGAGGGTAACAACATGCCCCCCCCCCCAAGAAACCCCTGTCTAAGTATGTTTACATGCTCACTAGTCATTCAATATTAAACTGATTATGGCAGTAGGCCGAGTATGAAAATAGTAATGTAAACACCTTACTCTACTGATCTTAATTGGCATATGGTCAAAATCGAAGTAAGCATATTGGTTTTCTGAGCAACCTTTCTAATTATTAGGACATGTAAACAGCATAAATCGGCGTTCCAGCTGTGTAATAATAGCTAGATGTAATGAAAGTTTAAGTTCGTTTTACATGATCTAATTTTGTGCCTGCCATAGGCTTCTCCGCAAGCAGTTTGCTATCTAGCTGGCTAAAAAAGCAAGCTAGCCTTTTAGTTTCCCACATCTCCCCCATAATCAGATTTAGAAATAAAATGCCCTGGTATGCATTTGTATACTTGCAGGTGTAACCTACAACATTATCCAAGTTTGATATGCTGCTTGAATGTATTCGCTGTAGGGGGGTGAATCTTTGAATGACATTTGGATCCTTAACATTTAGGCAAAATCCCAAACCCAAATGTTGTTTTTTTAATCACAGTTCAGTTATCAAAACTAACACTAACAGGTCATGATCATCGTCACTAAGGGAAGTAAGTACAAAGTGCTGTCAAACACCATACGTGGCATTAACAACAGATTGTTGGACGTCTATGAACGTGCTGTCATACATCACTTTAACTATCCATCACATTAATGAGAAGTCCCATGTGCTGACAACTGATAACATGGGGGAGAGGGGCACTGCAGAGAACCTAAAATGATATTAACTACCATTGTTGGTGAGTGGGTGGGGGACAGCAGGAAGGTAAGCAGCGTCTGGTAAGTTGCCAGGACTGTGGTAGATTGAACTGCACTGCCCCCTAGCGGTCATACGCAGGATCATATCTGAATTGTGAATTCTTGTCATTTTCTGAGTTTTTCTTGCGGTTTAAAATATAAAAAAATTGCGCCTTTAACATTAACATTGTACATTTGTCACATCACTAATTTGCTCTCTTATCAGATAAAACTAGAACGTCATCATCTTTTCTCATGGCTACAGCTGTTTTTACCATTTCAAAATAGCAGTGAATCACCTAGTAATAACTTTTAAACAAAATACAATTTTGGGGGATTCTAATAAGGCTATGATGTTGTATGGTTTATTGTCCCTGGGATTACATTTGGTTATCAATTCAAAACAGACTGTTCATTTGATGCACAGACTGCTCTGTCTCTGTGTTGTCTGTCTGTGTGTCCGTCTGTCAGTCTCTAAACTGACATTGACTCCTGACCGTCATTGATCGGTGGTCCTGTAGAGTACAGATGTGTAGACGGCTGTCAGGGGAAGGCTCTGTACCTGTCACTAAACACTCAGACATGAGGCCAGTGTCCCTGTTAAACCCCAGAGGAGGAAGTACACTACTACACCCTGACACAAAGCACCATGGAAGATGTTTACTTAGAAGCATCCAAACAAGACACTTCTATCTCATATACAGGAGTAGATATTACGTATAACCACAAAGCATCTTTACACACAATCATCCAAACATGACATCATGTATGTCATATAACTTGGAGTAAGAAGTCATATTTATTAATGATTACCATTGTATGGAATAGCACCTTCCACCTATTCTCTGATTTATACAGCAGCATATGACAGCTGAGAGCTCAGTGTTTATGGTATCAACAATGTCTAGACTTTCCCTCTGGGATTCACTCTACCATCATCTCTCTGCCAGAACCAGAGAGGTCATTCAGTGTGTGTGTGTGTGTGTGGTTGTGTGTGTGTGTGTGTGTGTGTGTAAAGGTCACACTGTGATTGATATTGGCTAAGGCACATTGCTTCACACCAGGCGCAGCTCTCTTGTGAATGTCTCAACTTGTTACCACGGTGACACGGTTTATTCCTACAAGCTCTAAAAGTCTCATGTCAGAATTAGACGTTCATCCGTTTCACAAATGTCAAATTTCATATTTGTTTCAAACTTAAAATGTCAAAGTGCTTAAGGTTACGTTTAGGAATTAACTACACATTTTTATGGTTAGGCATTAACTCCAAATGGTTAAATAAGTGTTGCATCCTAAAATGACGAGTTCCTTTACTGAAGACTCCGAAGCGTGATTATAATAAATAGAACAGATTTATTTCATGTTCTCCTTAACACATCCCAGTTGACTACTCTCTACAGTGTCTTCAGCCCAACTCCCCAATACTTAATTGAACTTCAACCACCCTTTAATCTCGTAATCCAATCACTTCAATGTAAGAACGGAAACCCCATTGTCATTTGTTTATTCAAATAACTCAACCCCTGCAAAAAAATCCCATTTGCTATTTGCAACCATTTAAAATCTAAACTCATGAACACATAACACATTTCTCAATACACCACAGTAAGGTTGAAGGTTTGGGCTTGAAAAAAAATATCAAGAACAACTTTCTATCGCTGGATTTGTAGATACAACCTTTGGATTCAGATGCTTATAACCTTTCGCCATCCCTGTCAACAACACTCACTGTTGCCGCTAGTGGCGGGTTTCCTTGACAACTCCCGAAGTCCTCAGACATGGATCGACGTCGAACACTGACTTGTATCATGGTGAGCTGACACTCTTTATACCTCCTCCACTCTTAACACACACCCAACACACATACACCCACCCAACACACATACAACACACATACACCCACCCAACACACATACACCCACCCAACACACATACAACACACATACACCCACCCAACACACATACACCCACCCAACACACATACACCCACCCAACACACACCCACAAAAGACACACCCAACACACATACACCCACCCACCCAACACCCACCCAACACACATACAACACACATACACCCACCCAACACACATACACCCACCCAACACACACCTAACACACACACACCCACCTAACACACATACACCCACCCAACACACATACACCCACCCAACACACATGCACCCACCCACCCAACACACATACACCCACCCACCCAACACACACCAAACACACATACACCCACCCACCCAACACACATACACCCACCCACCCAACACACACCAAACACACATACACCCACCCATCACACACACACATATACACACACCCAATACACACCCACCCAACACACACCCAACACACCCACATACACCCACCCAACACACATACACCCACCCACCACACATGCACACACCCAATACACACCCAACATACATACACCCACCCAAACATGTACAAGATATACAGTATAATTATCTTCTTAATGTGTCTTTGTGACCGTAACACTAGCAATGCACCATGTCACAGTAGAGATAGTAACACAACGACAGTGAGAATAATTGTAACAGTGTGACAAATTGTGAAATTTGGTCCCAATTTAAAGAACTTACTTGTAGACTCATCTATAAATCTGTGTTGCTATGCAGGCACATCCTAATGTTGAGTCTCTCTCCATGACTGTAATCAGGTCAAGTACTGACAGAGAGATCTACTGTGTTCTATTAACCAGCTAGAATCACGTGTGTGTGTGTGTGTGTGTGTGTGTGTGTGTGTGTGTGTGTGTGTGTGTGTGTGTGTGTGTGTGTGTGTGTGTGTGTGTGTGTGTGTGTGTGTGTGTGTGTGTGTGTGTGTGAGTGAGTGAGTGAGTGAGTGAGTGAGTGAGAGAGTGTGTGAATTGTGGTTGAGAATGCATGCTTTCTAAGAGGAGTGAGGTTTAGTGTCAGTCGGCTGTCAACTGATGCTCCTGTTGACACACATCAATATCACCATAGTATCAACACCTTCCTTCTGATGGGAATCAATACTGAGACAACCTTATCCTGACAACAACCGATAGGGCTCCACCTGTGCAGAGTACATGCCCTCTTGCCTTTCCTGTCTCCAAAGTACCCTCTTCGGTGGTGGTAAAATTCCCCTCATCTATGCTTCAGAAACAGAAATTTGCGCGTCTTGATAGTTGACCAGTAGCCAGTCATCAGCATTGGCGTGCAAAAACAGGTGCGCATATCCAGATTTGTGACCAGAATAACTAGTTTCATTTCCTCCAGTTTTGCCAGGCAAGTTTATCATTCATATGAGATACAGTTTAGCAATCTACTGACTCATCTTTGCCAGAACAATATGCTACCTGGCAATTTGATTGATAATTTTCATATTTCAGATCAGACTAGTTTGGGTGGCTACTGGCTATATGCCTAAAGATATGCAGCTGTAACATCGTACCTCCTTCAATATATTGGGAGGAAAACGGAACGTATCCTGGCAAATGTATTCAGATATTTGTGAGGAAGAACAGGGCTACCCGGCTGGCAATGAGCACTCTGCAGGCCGGCTGCCCCCCAAAGGGATGGCGCTGTACAGACAGAACATGCTTTCCATCTTGTCCTGATACAAGGAGGATGTATGAATCTGCTTGCTCTGAACTCTAAGGAAGTGACAAGATATATCCCTAATTGAAATTGGCTACTAACATGAATGACTTTCAGCTCAAAATGCAGGTGTAAAACGTCGTTTATTTTTGTAAGCTATGTTGCGTTTTGAAAATGCATCACCGTTTATGGCTGGAATGACAGGCTACATTGAGATTGTGTGTGTATGTTCACGTGTGCATGTGTGTGCGCGGGGGGGCTTGCAAGTTTTGCACCAGTACTTTTTGGGGATTGCAGGTGAAAAAGTTTGAAACCCACTGGGATACATGATAGTGGAAACAAATGGAGTTAGGTTGGCTATAGTCAATGGTAGGCTATAGTATTTCTGACAATTTTCTATTTTGACTGAAGGTGTTTATGAGTGCAGCATTTATTCCAGTTCAAAATAGTTTAGCAAAATACTTTCCTCATCAGATTGTGCTGCTTTTCCTCCTTCTTGTAATAATTGCTCAACAAGTATGTGGCCACGTTTGCTGAAGAAAAACAAAAGGGTTTGAGCACATGCCCACCAAGGGTCTGTGCACGGCCCTGTGTGTATGTGTCATTTTAAAAAGTTAGATGAGCTCTAATACAGATTAATGTTGCCAAGTAATAAATTGTGTTCTTGCCCTGAACCAACGCTCGCTATTAACACTTTCTTCCCGTGGCTCTGGGAATGTTGGGCTACATTAATGAATTAACCATGAGGTGGGACCCCCTTAAATCAATTATTCATTTGGTGTGATATATTTACACAAATAAATATTTATTTATTTTACAACCCAAATTTCTCATATTTTAGGGTTTGGCTGTTTGAACTGCAGATAGGCAAACAAACCAATTGGCTAAATCTCCATTTATATAAAATTAAATGCATACAGGGGTGTGTCCTCAAAACTAATTCAGGGAGAATAAGACACACTTTCTCGTTAATACTGTATTCACACAAACTCTCTCTGGTGTCCATCTGGACTGGTCTGATTAGAGCCTCTCGCTGTTAATGAGAAATTTCACATACACATACATACGCATGCACACACACACACACACCCCCCCCACACACACACATCCCCCCCCCACACACCCCTCTAATCCAATGCTCTATTATTAACTGGATTAGGTATTATCTTCCCTCCTCTCTTTCCCAGTCACTGACTTTCCATCACTCTCTGTTTCCCTCCTCTCTTCCTCACTCTCTATCATCCCCCTCGCTCTCTCTGTTTCCCTCCTCTCTTCCTCACTCTCTATCATCCCCCTCTCTCTCTCTGTTTCCCTCCTCTCTTCCTCACTCTCTATCATCCCCCTCGCTCTCTCTGTTTCCCCCCACTTTTCCTCACTCGCTATCATCCCCACTTTTCCTCATCATCCCCACCTCTCTCTCTCTGTTTCCCTCCTCTCTTCCTCACTCTCTATCATCCCCACTTTTCCTCATCATCCCCACCTCTCTGCCTCTGTTTCCCTCCTCTCTTCCTCACTCTCTATCATCCCCCTCTCTCTCTCTGTTTCCCTCCTCTCTTCCTCACTCTCTATCATCCCCCTCGCTCTCTCTGTTTCCCCCCACTTTTCCTCACTCGCTATCATCCCCACTTTTCCTCATCATCCCCACCTCTCTCTCTCTGTTTCCCTCCTCTCTTCCTCACTCTCTATCATCCCCACTTTTCCTCATCATCCCCACCTCTCTGCCTCTGTTTCCCTCCTCTCTTCCTCACTCTCTATCATCCCCACTTTTCCTCATCATCCCCACCTCTCTCCCTCTGTTTCCCTCCTCTCTTCCTCACTCTCTATCATCCCCACTTTTCCTCATCATCCCCACCTCTCTCCCTCTGTTTCCCTCCTCTCTTCCTCACTCTCTATCATCCCCACTTTTCCTCATCATCCCCACCTCTCTCCCTCTGTTTCCCTCCTCTCTTCCTCACTCTCTATCATCCCCACTTTTCCTCATCATCCCCACCTCTCTCCCTCTGTTTCCCTCCTCTCTTCCTCACTCTCTATCATCCCCCTCTCTCTCTCTGTTTCCCTCCTCTCTTCCTCACTCTCTATCATCCCCCTCGCTCTCTCTGTTTCCCCCCACTTTTCCACACTCTCTATCATCCCCCTCTCTCTCTCTGTTTCCCTCCTCTCTTCCTCACTCTCTATCATCCCCCTCGCTCTCTCTGTTTCCCCCCACTTTTCCTCACTCGCTATCATCCCCACTTTTCCTCATCATCCCCACCTCTCTCTCTCTGTTTCCCTCCTCTCTTCCTCACTCTCTATCATCCCCACTTTTCCTCATCATCCCCACCTCTCTCCCTCTGTTTCCCTCCTCTCTTCCTCACTCTCTATCATCCCCACTTTTCCTCATCATCCCCACCTCTCTCCCTCTGTTTCCCTCCTCTCTTCCTCACTCTCTATCATCCCCACTTTTCCTCATCATCCCCACCTCTCTCCCTCTGTTTCCCTCCTCTCTTCCTCACTCTCTATCATCCCCACTTTTCCTCATCATCCCCACCTCTCCCCCTCTGTTTCCCTCCTCTCTTCCCCACTTTTCCTCATCATCCCCACCTCTCTCCCTCTGTTTCCCTCCTCTCTTCCTCACTCTCTATCATCCCCACTTTTCCTCATCATCCCCACCTCTCTCCCTCTGTTTCCCTCCTCTCTTCCTCACTCTCTATCATCCCCACTTTTCCTCATCATCCCCACCTCTCCCCCTCTGTTTCCCTCCTCTCTTCCCCACTTTTCCTCATCATCCCCACCTCTCTCCCTCTGTTTCCCTCCTCTCTTCCTCACTCTCTATCATCCCCACTTTTCCTCATCATCCCCACCTCTCTCCCTCTGTTTCCCTCCTCTCTTCCTCACTCTCTATCATCCCCACTTTTCCTCATCATCCCCACCTCTCTCCCTCTGTTTCCCTCCTCTCTTCCTCACTCTCTATCATCCCCACTTTTCCTCATCATCCCCACCTCTCTCCCTCTGTTTCCCTCCTCTCTTCCTCACTCTCTATCATCCCCACTTTTCCTCATCATCCCCACCTCTCTCCCTCTGTTTCCCTCCTCTCTTCCTCACTCTCTATCATCCCCACTTTTCCTCATCATCCCCACCTCTCTCCCTCTGTTTCCCTCCTCTCTTCCTCACTCTCTATCATCCCCACTTTTCCTCATCATCCCCACCTCTCCCCCTCTGTTTCCCTCCTCTCTTCCTCACTCTCTATCATCCCCACTTTTCCTCATCATCCCCACCTCTCTCCCTCTGTTTCCCTCCTCTCTTCCTCACTCTCTATCATCCCCCTCTCTCCCTCTGTTTCCCTCCTCTCTTCCTCACTCTCTATCATCCCCCTCGCTCTCTCTGTTTCCCCCCACTTTTCCACACTCTCTATCATCCCCCTCTCTCTCTCTGTTTCCCTCCTCTCTTCCTCACTCTCTATCATCCCCTCGCTCTCTCTGTTTCCCCCCACTTTTCCTCACTCGCTATCATCCCCACTTTTCCTCATCATCCCCACCTCTCTCTCTCTGTTTCCCTCCTCTCTTCCTCACTCTCTATCATCCCCACTTTTCCTCATCATCCCCACCTCTCTCCCTCTGTTTCCCTCCTCTCTTCCTCACTCTCTATCATCCCCACTTTTCCTCATCATCCCCACCTCTCTCCCTCTGTTTCCCTCCTCTCTTCCTCACTCTCTATCATCCCCACTTTTCCTCATCATCCCCACCTCTCTCCCTCTGTTTCCCTCCTCTCTTCCTCACTCTCTATCATCCCCCTCGCTCTCTCTGTTTCCCCCCACTTTTCCTCATCATCCCCACCTCTCTCCCTCTGTTTCCCCCTTCTCTTCCTCACTGTCACTGACTCTCTTGCACCCTCACCTACATATTGAAGGTCATATTAAAGGGGTACTTTGGGATTTTAGCAATCAGGCCCCTTATCTACTTCCCCAGAGTCAGAAGAACGTGTGGATTCCATGTTTATGTCTCTGCGTACAGTTTGAAGGAAGTTGCTAACTAGTGCTAGCACAACTGCTAACAGTGGCTCGCGAAACTACCTCTATCTTCCTTCATACTGGATACAGAGACATGACAATTGTATCTACGAGTTCATCTGACTCTGGAGGAAGTAGATAAAGGGCCTGATTGCCAAAAATCCTGATGTATCCCTTTGGCCATTTCAAAGCTCTCATAAGTCTCACTGCAATGCATTCATAGAACATGGTAGAGCAAGATGGCCTCGGACATCATCAGGCCTGCATGGCAATGGTGATGATGTAACGGGCGATAACCGATGATGTAATAATAAGAAGCTGGGCCCAGATTCACAAAACCTTCTTAAGAAGAAA